>NC_042976.1:12854548-12867048 GCF_901001165.1 Salmo trutta | reverse complement strand
TTTCGCTCTCTCTCCCGCGCTCTCTCTCGCTCTCTCTCCCTCTCTCTCGTCGCCTTGGCGATAAAACACTGACTATGTATCCCCTCATGGTGTATTGAGCTGCACCACCAAAGCCACAGGCAAGGGAGATGCTTTGTGTTGTGTATGCTACTCTAGGTAGGTACACCACTAGTGGCATGGTGATATTCACGAGGTGTCACGTGACAGGCTGTGCATGGTTATAAACAGGGCTGATAAATGCTGTGTTAAGGTGACGGCGTTGGGAACTAAAACTGTGCAAAAGATAGAGAGGTGGGGGACATGCCAGGTGATGCACTACAACACACTGCAGTGCTGGGAACTGAGGGAGATTTGGCGCCGACAAAGATGGCTGCCTCGCTTCGCGTTCTAGGAAACTATGCAGTATTTAGCTTTTTTCTATGTTATTTCTTACATTGTTACCCCAGGAAATCTTAGGTTTTACTACATACAGTCGGGATGAACTATTGGATATAAGAGCAACGTCAACTCACCAACATTACAACCAGGAATATGACTTTCCTGAAGCGGATCCTCTGTTCGGACCACCACCCAGGACAATGGATCTAATCCCAGTAGGTGACCCAAAACAACGGCGCCGCAGAAGGGGCAGATGGAGCAGTATTCTGGTCAGGCTCCATAGACGGGCATATCGCTCACCGCTCCCGAGTATACTACTCGCCAATGTCCAGTCTCTTGACAACAAGGTAGACAAAATTCGAACAAGGGTTGCCTTCCAGAGAGACATCAGAGATTGTAACATTCTTTGTTTTACTGAAACATGGCTCACTCGGGATATGTTATCAGAGTTGGTACAGCCACCCAGTTTCTTCACGCATCGCGCCGACAGAAACAAACATTTCTCTGGTAAGAAGAAGGGCGGGGGTGTATGCCTCATGATTAAGTCGTGGTGTGATCATAACAACATACAGGAACTCATGTCCTTTTGTTCACCTGACTTAGAATTCCTTACAATCAAATGCCGACTGCATTATCTACCAAGAGAATTCTCTTCAATTATAATCACAGTCGTGTATATCCCCCCCCAAGCAGACACCTCGACTGCCCTGAAAGAACTTCATTGGACTCTATGTAAACTGGAAACCACATATCCCGAGGCTGCATTTATTGTAGCTGGGGATTTTAACAAGGCTAATCTGAAAACAAGGCTCCCTAAATTTTATCAGCATATCGAATGCGTGAAATTCTGGATCATTGTTATTCTAACTTCCGTGACACATACAAAGCCCTCCCTCACCCTCCTTTCGGCAAATCTGACCACGACTCCATTTTGTTGCTCCCAGCCTATAGACAGAAACTGAAACAGGAAACGCCCGTGCTCAGGTCTGTTCAGTGCTGCTCCGACCAATCTGATTCCACGCTTGAAGATTGCTTTGATCACGTGGACTGGGATATGTTTCGGATAGCATCGAACAACAACATTGATCTATACGCTGATTTGGTGAGCGAGTTGATTAGCAAGTGCATCGGTGATGTTGTACACACGGTGACTATTAAAACCTTCCCCAACCAGAAACCGTGGATTGATGCCAGCATTCACGCAAAACTGAAAGCGCGAACCACTGCTTTTAATCATGGCAAGGCAACCAGAAACATGACCGAATACAAACAGTGTAGCTATTCCCTCTGCAAGGCAATCAAACAAGCTAAGCGTCAGTATAGAGACAAAGTAGAGTCGCAATTCAACGGCTCAGACATGAGACGTATGTGGCAGAGTCTACAGTAAAATCACAGATTACAAAAAGAAAACCAGCTCCGTCGTGGACACTGATGTCTTGCTCCCAGACAAACTAAACAACTTATTTGCTCGTTTTTGAGGACAATACATTAACACTGACACGGCCCGCTACCAAAACCTGCGGGCTCTCCTTCACCACAGTCAACGTGAGTAAAACATTTAAACGTATGAAGCCTCGCAAGGTTGCCGGCCCAGACGGCATCCCCAGCCGCATCCTCAGAGCATGCGCAGACCAGCTGGCTGGTGTGTTTATGGACATATTCAATCAATCCCTATCCCAGTCTGCTGTTCCCACATGCTTCAAGAGGGCCACCATTGTTCTTGTTCCCAAGAAAGCTAAGGTAACTGAGCTAAACGACTATCGCCCCATAGCACTCACTTCCGTCATCATGAACTGCTTTGAGAGACTAGTCAAGGATCATATCACCTCCACCCTACCTGACACCCTAGACCCCCTCCAATTTGCTTACCGCCCCAATAGGTCCACAGATGACGCAATCACAATAACACTGCACACTGCCCTAACCCATCTGGACAAGAGGAATACCTACGTAAGAATGCTGTTCATAGATTACAGCTCAGCATTTAACACCATAGTACCCTCCAAACTCGTCACTAAGCTCGAGACCCTGGGTCTCGACCCCGCCCTGTGTAACTGGTGCCTGGACTTCCTGACGGGACGCCCCCAGGTGGTGAAGGTAGGAAACAACACCTCCACCCCGCTGATCCTCAACACTGGGGCCCCACAAGGGTGCATTCTCAGCCCTCTCCTGTACTCCCTGTTCACCCATGACTGCGTGGCCATGCACACCTCCAACTCAATCATCAAGTTTGCAGACAACACTACAGTGGTAGGCTTGATTACCAACAACAACGAGACGGCCTACAGGGAGGAGGTGAGGGCCCTTGGTGTGTGGTGTCAGGAAAATAACCTCACACTCAACATCAACAAAACAAAGGAGATGATCGTGAACTTCAGGAAACAGCAGAGGGAGCACCCCCCATCCACATCGAAAGGACAGTAGTGGAGAAGGTGGAAAGTTTTAAGTTCCTCGGCTTACACATCACACATCACAACCTCAGGAGGCTGAAGAAATTTGGCTTGTCACCAAAAACACTCTTTTACAGATGCACAATCGAGAGCATCCTGTCGGGCTGTATCACCGCCTGGTACGGCAACTGCTCAGCCCACAACCGTAAGGCTCTCCAGAGGGTAGTGAGGTCTGCACAACGCATCACCGGGGGCAAACTACCAGCCCTCCAGGACATCTACACCACCCGATGTCACAGGAAGGCCAAAAACATCATCAAGGACAACAACCACCCGAGCCACTGTCTGTTCACCCCGCTATCATCCAGAAGGCGAGGTCAGTACAGGTGCATCAAAGCTGGGACCGAGAGACTGAAAAACAGCTTCTACCTCAAGGCCATCAGACTGTTAAACAGCCATCACTAACATTGAGTGGCTGCTGCCTGCATACAGACTCAAATCTTTAGCCACTTTAATAATTAATAATTGGATCTTATAAATGTATCACTAGTCACTTAAACAATGCCACTTTATAGAATGTATTCATACCCTACATTACTCATATCATATGTATATACTGTACTCTATACCATCTACTGCATCTTGCCTATGCTGTTCGGCCATCGCTCATCCATATATTTATATGTACATATTCTTATTCATTCCTTTACACTTGTGTGTATAAGGTAGTTGTTGTGAAATTGTTAGGTTATATTACTTGTTAGATATTACTGCATGGTCGGAACTAGAAGCACAAGCATTTCGCTACACTCGCATTAACGTCTGCTAACCATGTGTATGTGACCAATAAAATGTGATTTGATTTGATCTTCCTGTCACACAATGCACTGGATGAGGAGGACACAGAGAGGGGATAAAGCCCGAGCTGAACTCTGAAGGCTTTTACACACACACACACACACACGCACGCGCGCACACACACACATACACACACACACAAAATGAAGAATAATCACAACTGACAATCCGGCCCCCCTCCACTGCCCTTCACCATCCAATCTGTCCTGAGTGTCTGACTTGAAAGAAAAGCAGGTGGGTTGTTTTGGTTGAGCCCCGTATGTGAGGAAGAGATGTGTCCTCTTCCTCTAATCAAGTGTGCCTGAGTGCACACGACAACAACATTCACTCTGCAGGCAGGCAGGCAGGCAGTGGCCCGTGTGGGCCATCTGTGGGACTGGGAGGCGAGCGGGAGGGGGACGGGAGGGGAGTGGAAGGGGGGACGGGGTGGCCCGTCCAAGGCCTGATGAGCCTGGTCCCCACCTGTCCCCCTGTCGTGGCCTGAGAAGTGACTGAGGAGAGAGAGAGAAAGGGATAAACAGAAAGAGAGAGATGGAGGGATAAACAGAGAGGTAAGGCCAGGAGGGATGAAGAGAGGCATGGAGGAAGACACCTGAGGCGGGTGATGACTAGCAGATGTAGAAAGAACATTGAGTGGAGGCTTCAGATAATAAAGAACACAATCATTTGGAGACATTGTATAATTATTTTGGGAGAGGTCAAAATGGAAAGTGCAGGGGTGTAAAGTACATGGACAAGAGGAAATGGTGTGTTTGTTATCAGACAAAGAGACACACAGAGAGGTTACCACACCGGATGGCACCGGATGGCACCGCATGGCACCGCATGGCGCCGCATGGCGCCGGATGGCGCAGCATGGCGCCGGATGGTGCAGCATGGCGCCGGATAGCGCCGCATGGCACCGCATGGCACCGGATGGCGCCGCATGGCACTGGATGGCGCCGCATGGCACCGCATGGCACCGCATGGCACCGGATGGTACCGGATGGCACTGCATGGCACCGGATGGCACCGCATGGCACCGGATGGCACCGCATGGCACTGGATGGCACCGCATGGTGCCGCATGCGCCGCATGGCACCGCATGGCACCGCATGGCACCGGATGGCACTGCATGGCACCGCATGGCACCGGATGGCACCGCATGGCACCGCATGGTAGACCTACGTTATACTACATGGGGCAGGCTCGACAACAGAGTAGGGGAGGGAGAGGGGGAGCAATCAGTAGGGGAGGGAGAGGTGGGTGTTTGTTTTTGCTTAGTCTAGTGGAGCCGTGGCGTAAGCCCCTCTCTGTCTTGGCAGTCAGGGGTCAACCAAATGCAGGGCTGGGCCCACCTGCACCTCCTCCTCCCTCCTCTGTGTCTCCCCCTTCACCTCCTCCTCCCTCCTCTGTGTCTTCCCCTGCACCTCCTCCTGCCTCCTCTGTGTCTCCCCCTTCACCTCCTCCTCCCTCCTCTGTGTCTTCACCTCCTTCACCTCCTCCTCCCTCCTCTGTGTCTCCTCCTTCACCTCCTCCTCCCTCCTCTGTGTCTCCCCCTGCACCTCCTCCTGCCTCCTCTGTGTCTCCCCCTTCACCTCCTCCTCCCTCCTCTGTGTCTCCTCCTTCACCTCCTCCCTCCTGCCTCCTCTGTGTCTCCCCCTTCACCTCCTCCTCCCTCCTCTGTGTCTCCTCCTTCACCTCCTCCTGCCTCCTCTGTGTCTCCCCCTTCACCTCCTCCTCCCTCCTCTGTGTCTCCTCCTTCACCTCCTCCTCCCTCCTCTGTGTCTCCTCCTTCACCTCCTCCTCCCTCCTCTGTGTCTCCCCCTTCACCTCCTCCTCCCTCCTCTGTGTCTTCCCCTTCACCTCCTCCTCCCTCCTCTGTGTCTTCCCCTGCACCTCCTCCCTCCTCTGTGTCTTCACCTCCTCCTCCCTCCTCTGTGTCTCCTCCTTCACCTCCTCCTGCCTCCTCTGTGTCTTCACCTCCTCCTCCCTCCTCTGTGTCTCCCCCTTCACCTCCTCCTCCCTCCTCTGCTCCTCCCTTTGCTCAGTCCAATTCAGATGTCATGTGTGTATTCCCCCCGGATCAAAGGGAAGTCACGTTAATTAGCAGATTTCACACTACCAGCAAACACCCCCATCTCTCCTCTCCTTCTCTCCTCCTCCTCTCCTCCCTTCTCTCTATCTGCCTCAAGACTCGATGAAGTGTCAGAGAGGCATTAGACATGTTAATCACTGGATCTGAATATGCAAAGGAAGAGCCAATCAGAGGGCTCAGCTAGGGGTTGACGATGAAGGTCATGACGGGCCCTTCCCAATAGCGGTGATCTAGTAGTGACTGAGGTGATCCCCTGATTTCATCCAGGGCCTTCCGTGAGGGTGTGGGGTCAGAGACATGGCGTTGATTAAGACAAATCCAGGTTTTGATAAAAGGGGACTATTGAGTGTGTGTGTGTGTGTGTGTGTGTGTGTGTGTGTGTGTGATCCACACCTGGGCTACTCTCCTCCAGATGCTGGCTGAGCTGGGACCTTTGAAGTCACACCAATGCTGGACCCCAGCCCAAAACACTGGACTGCTTGGATGCCATTTGAAGAGTTCTCACTCAGTCTGTCACTCTGGCTGAGAACACACAGAAGAGTCTTCAGTCTCCCATTGCTTGTAGACGTTCCAGGGTCCCAGCGTTTAGCATTGGCCATAATCGCTTGGTATTAGTGACAAGGGTTGTCCAACGCTTACACAATCAGCATAAGGCAAGGCCAGAGGACAAAGAGGACGGGAGTGAAGAGTGAGGTTTTGCATATTACTTACTGTCTGTCTGGCTGGCTGTCTGGCTGGCTGGGCGACAGGCACGGAACCAGACATTGTGGGGCGTGTTGTACACAGGGGAGGGACGGACTAGCACACAGTCTGCATGATAATGGAGAAACGTGTGGACTAGAGATGCGAGGAGAGGAGAGAAGGGTGGGGGAGGAAAGGAGAGGAGAAGAGACTGAGGAGAGGAGAGGAGGGTGGGGGAGGAGAGGAATGTAGAGGAGACAGGAGAGGAGAGGAGACTGAGGGGGGAGGAAAGTAGAAGAGAGGAGAGGAGACTGAGGAGAGGAGAGGAGGGTGGGGGAGGAGAGGAATGTAGAGGAGACTGAGGAGAGGAGACTGAGGAGAGGAGAGGTGGGTGAGGAGAGGAGAGGAGGGTGGGTGAGGAGAGGAGAAACCACACCCTCTGGATGCACAGGCCTCTACACTCCTCATGGTATTCCATCTCCACCCTCTGGATGCACAGGCCTCTACACTCCTCATGGTATTCCAACAGAAAACTATAATCTGTGAATTTGGCTCCTGCTCCTGCTTGGATTTGTTGATATGTTATCATCAGATGTGACATAACCCAGGACCAGTATACCAGGCGGTGTCAGAGGAAGGCCCTAGTCATAGACTGTTCTCTCTTCTGCCCGCAAGCCATAAGACTCCAGCCACCCTAGTCATAGACTGTTCTCTCTTCTGCCCGCAAGCCATACGACTCCAGCCACCCTAGTCATAGACTGTTCTCTCTTCTGCCCGCAAGCCATAAGACTCCAGCCACCCTAGTCATAGACTGTTCTCTCTTCTACCCCCAAGCCATAAGACTCCAGCCACCCTAGTCATAGCCTGTTCTCTTCTGCCCCCAAGCCATAAGACTCCAGCCACCCTAGTCATAGACTGTTCTCTCTTCTGCCCGCAAGCCATACGACTCCAGCCACCCTAGTCATAGACTGTTCTCTCTTCTACCCCCAAGCCATAAGACTCCAGCCACCCTAGTCATAGACTGTTCTCTCTTCTACCCCCAAGCCATACGACTCCAGCCACCCTAGTCATAGACTGTTCTCTCTTCTGCCCGCAAGCCATACGACTCCAGCCACCCTAGTCATAGACTGTTCTCTCTTCTACCCCCAAGCCATACGACTCCAGCCACCCTAGTCATAGATTGTTCTCTCTTCTACCCCCAAGCCATACGACTCCAGCCACCCTAGTCATAGCCTGTTCTCTTCTGCCCCCAATCCATAAGACTCCAGCCACCCTAGTCATAGCCTGTCCTCTTCTGCCCCCAAGCCATAAGACTCCAGCCACCCTAGTCATAGACAGTTCTCTCTTCTGCTCCCAAGCCATAAGACTCTTTAACAGCTAATCAAATGGCTACCCGGACTATTTGCATTGTCCCCCCACCCCCATTTTTACGCTGCTGCTACTCCCTGTTTATTATCTATGCATAGTCACTTTACTTCTACCTACATGTACATTTTACCTCAATTACCTCGACTAACTGGTGCCCCAGCACATTGACTCTGTACCGGTACCCCCTGTATATAGCCTCGCTACTGTTATTTTATGGTTGCTCCTTAGTTATTTGTTATTTTTCTTCTTTATTTTTTATTTATTATTTTATTTCTTTATTTTTTACTTCAGATTATTTTAGTAAATACTTTCTTAACACTTATTTTTCTTATAACTGCATTGTTGGTTAAGATAAGCAATTCACTGTAAGGTCTACACTTGCTGTATTCGGCACATGAGACAAATACAATTTGATTTGATTTGAGGATATAATGTGTTTTTACCAATTCAAGTAGAATAGGCTTGCATACTTGGAGATGAACATATCTAAATACACTATATATACAAAAGTGTGTGGACACCCCTACAAATTAGTGGATTTCAGCCACTCCCGTTGCTGACAGGTGTTTAAAATCGAGCACACAGCCATGCGATCTCCATAGACAAACATTGGCAGTAGGATGGCCTTACCGAAGAGCTTAGTGACTTTCAATGTGGTACCATCATGCCACCTTTCCAACAAGTCAGTTCGTCAAATTTCTGCCCTGGTAGAGCTGCCCCGGTCAACTGGAAGTGCTGTCATTGTAAAACATCTAGGAGCACGGCTCAGCAATGAAGTGGTAGGCCACATAAGCTCATAGAACGGGACCGCCGAGTGCTGAAGAAAAATCATCTGTCCTCGGTTGCAACACTCACTAACGAGTTCTAAACTTCCTCTGGAAGCAACGTCAGCACAATATCTGTTCGTCGGGTGCTTCATGAAATGGGTTTCTCTGGCCGAGCAGCCGCACACAAGCCTAAGATCACCATGCACAATTCCAAGCGTCGGCTCGTGTGGTGTAAAGATCACCGCCATTGGACTCTGGAGCAGTGGAAACGTGTTCTCTGGACTGATGAATCATGCTTCACCATCTGGCAGTCCGACGGACGAATCTGGGTTTGGCAGATGCCAGGAGAACGCTACCTGCCCTAATGCATAGTGCAAATTGTAAAGTTTGGTGGAGGAGGAATAATGGTCTGGGGCTATTTTTCATGGTTCGGTGAAGGGAAATCTTAATGCTACTGCATACAATGACATTCTAGACAATTCTGTGCTTCCAACCTTGTGACAACAGGCTGGGGAAGGCCCTTTCCTGTTTCAGCATGACAATGCCCCTGTGAAAAAAGCAAGGTCTATACAGAAATGGTTTGGCGAGATCGGTGTGGAAGAACGTGACTGGCCTCCACAGAGTCCTGACCTCAACGCCATCAAACACCTTTGGGATGAATAGCCAGACCAGACCTAAAAGCCTTCCCAGAAGAGTGGAGGTTGTTATAGCAGCAAAGGGGGCACCAACTCCATATTAATGCCCGTGATTTTCGAATGAGATGTTTGACGAGCAGGTGTCCACATACTTTTGGTCATGTCGTGTATATCTACTCCTCACTGTCATTTATTTTCACAGAATGTTGTCATCCTACGGCCTGGAGCCACATGTTCCTTCCCCCTCCCTCCAACCCTCCCTCCCTCTCTCCAACCCCCCTCCCTCCCTCCCTCCCCCCTCCAACCCTCCCTCCCTCTCTCCAACCCTCCTCCCTCCCTCCCCCCTCCCTCCCCCCTCCCTCTCTACCTCTCTCCAGCCCTCCCTCCAACCCTCCCTCCCTCCAAAGCTCCCTCCCTCCCTCCCTCCAACCCTCCCTCCCCCAAACCCTCCCTCCCTCCTTCCAACCCTCCAACCCTCCCTCCAACCCTCCAACCCTCCCTCCAACCCTCCCTCCAACCCTCCAACCCTCCCTCCAACCCTCCCTCCCTCCCTACCTCTCTCCAACCCTCCAACCCTCCCCCCAACCCTCCAACCCTCCCTCCAACCCTCCCTCCCTCCCTGCCTCTCTCCAACCCTCCAACCCTCCCTCCAACCCTCCAACCCTCCTTTCAACCCTCCAACCCTTCCTCCCTTCCCCCTCCAACTCTCCAACCCTCCCTCCCTCCCTCCAGCCCCCCCTCCAACTCTCCAACCCTCCCTCCCTTCAGCCCTCCTTCCAACACTCCAACCCTCCCTCCCTCCTTCCAACCCTCCCTCCCTCCAACCCTACAACCCTCCAACCCTCCCTACAACCCTCCCTCCAACTCGCCAACCCTCCCTCCCTCCCTCCAAATGTCCTTCCGTTCCTCCCTCCCTCCAGCTGTCCCGCCCTCCGTGTCTCCCTCTAACCGTCCCTCCCTTTTAACTCCCTTCCCTCAATCGTGTGTGGAATCTGAGGTCAGGGGTCACATGCTTGTCACCAGGGTTCAGCCTAGATGACTATGGAAAGGGAAGGCGGATGTCCCCTCAAAAACACATTCCATTCCATAGATTCCATAGCTGGCCACGCTGTCATTGTGGTCTCAAACATTAATTTGGAACATAGAAATAGTCTACTTCTATGATTTGGACCTCCTTGGGGTTAAATCTGAACCAACATTCATGTACTGTAGATTGGTTATGGATGCAGTAAAGTCTGTCAAAACCATAAAGGACGAATTAAAGGGTGGAAAATGTAATGACTGACTTATACAGTATGTTTGTAGAAATCCTTCAGCCAATGAAGTCAAATACATGCTTCTTTCTCATTGATCCTGACATATCCTGCCTGTAATTGACTCACGTTGTGTCTGAAATGACAATAAATCAATGGTAACATTGGTCAGCAGCAGGCTAGCAGCACAGAGGGCAGTGTATTCAAACAAGTTCATACCTGCCGTCCAGCAACCAATCACCAATCCATGCCTTCCACAGAGAGAAGAAGAAGATGAAGAAGAAGATGAAGAATCCATTTCCAAAATGGAGAGAGCGAAAGGAACAGAGAGAATGAGTAAAATGGAGAAAGAGTTCCATAGGGAACACATTGATACCCCCTGGAACCTCTAACTCCTCCTGGACATGGATTACCCACCATTCCCCAGGATGGAAGGTTGGCGGTGGGCATGGATCATGACTGCAGCTTCATTAGTGCTCCAGCTCCATACTGCTGTGTGGAGCCAGAGAGAGGAGAGTCAGGCAGGGGAGAGTCACAGAGGGGAGGGGAGGGTAGGAGAGGAGAGAGAGAGAGACTGCTATCTGCCTAGCTGCCATGGATGGAGCCCCAGGTGTATCAGCCTGCCTGACAATTATGGAGGCAATTAGGCCAGGTCACATCTCCAGGCAACTGCAAAATGATCATCAGTCAGCCAACCACTAATTGGATCATTGTCTCTAAAGAAAAGAGAAAAAGAGGAGAGGCGCATGCCCCGCCCACCTGAGGATCTGTCTTTTTCAGCCATCTACTTTCTGTGTTTGAGGGGTGCAAAATCCACTTGTCACTTAAATCTCGCTCGCTCGATTGGTTTCGTTTTACTGCTGCGACTCTTTCATACTCTTGCTTGTGCCTGTTGTTTTTATCCCGATAACATGACCACGGAAATTTTTGTAATGACCCGGGTAACGGCTGTAATGAGCTAAATGGAATACATTGTCTTTCCGTTGCATCTATAAGAACACTAAAGCTGAGTGCAGGTAGGGTAGAGCAAGTGTTTGGTGGTTGCAGCCCTCTTCCACCCCTTTATGTTAATATGTTAATATATGCAAATACACCCAGTGTATTTATGCAAATGAGGCACATATAATTTTCTTTATTTTAACACAAAATGTTTAAAAATAAGTGATACAATAATAAAATGTATAAGTGCTTTCTAAGAAAAAAAGAGAAATTTGACAATAAATTGAATACCTGAATTCACACCATTCATTATTTGTCCGTGCCAATAAAATGTTTTATGTGCTATAATTCAGTCAATACTTGATGGATTATAAAGAATCAAAAAGTTTGCAGTATCTTCATATATCGTACAATTGTTGCATTCCTTAGAATTGTTTTTACAACCTTTTAAACAATTTTAAAGTTGCTAAGGGAAGATCAATCAATTAATCAAATGTATTTGTTAAGTCCTTTTTACATCAGCTGATGTCACAAAGTGTTATACAGAAACCCAGCCTAAAACCCCAAAAAGGAAGGAATACAGATGTAGAAGCAGGAAAATCTTCCTAGAAAGACAGGAACCTAGGAAGGAACCTAGAGAGGAACCAGGCTCTGAGGGGTTGCCAGTCCTCTTCTGGCTGTGCCAGTTTGAGATTATAAGAGTACATGGCCATTTAAGGCCAGATTGTTCTTCAAGATGTTCAAATGTTCATAGATGACCAGCAGGGTCAAATAATAATCACAGTGGTTGTAGAGGGTGCAACAGGTCAGTAACCCAGGAGTAAATGTCAGTTGGCTTTTCATAGCCGAGCATTCAGAGGTCGATACAGCAGGTGCGGTAGAGAGAGATTCAAAAACAGCAGGTACAGGACAAGGTAGTACGTCTGGTGAACAGGTCAGGGTTCCCTAGCCACAGGCAGAACAGTTGAAACTGGAGCAGCAGCACGACCAGGTGGACTGGGGACAGCTAGGAGTCATTGGGCCAGGTAGTCCTGAGGCATGATCCTAGGGCTCAGGTCCTCCTGGATGGGAGGAGGAGAGGGAGAGAGAGAATTAGAGGGAGCATACTTAAATTCACACAGGACACCAGATAAGACAGGAGAATTACACCAGAT
>NC_042976.1:12809548-12849548 GCF_901001165.1 Salmo trutta | reverse complement strand
GGACCGTCGCTGGAGGCCCCGGACTGGAGAGCGTCGCTGGAGGCCCCGGACTGGGGAGCGTCGCTGGAGGCTCCGGACTGGGGAGCGTCGCTGGAGGCTCCGGACTGGAGAGCGTCTCTGTAGGTTCCCGGACTGGGGACCGTCGCTGCAGGCTCCGTGCCATGGATCATCACCGCAGGTTCCGCGCCATAGATCATCACTGGAGGCTTTGTGCCATGGATCATCACTGGAGGCTTCGTGCCATGGATCATCGCTACAGGCTCCGGGCCATGGATCATCGCTGGAGACTTCGTGCCATGGATTATCACTACAGGCTCCGGGCCATGGATCATCACTGGAGGCTTCGTGCCATGGATTATCACTACAGGCTCCGGGCCATGGATCATCACTGGAGGCTTCGTGCCATGGATTATCACTGGAGGCTTCGGACCATTGATCATCACTGAAGGCTTCCTACCTGGAGCTGGAACCGGTCTCACCGGACTGGGGAGACGCACAGGAGACTGGGTGCACAGAGCAGGCACAGGGTATACTGGGCCGTGGAGGCGCACTGGAGGTCTGGAGCTTAGGGCTGGCACACTTCTTCCTGGCTGACGGCCAATTCTAGCACGGCAACGGTGAGGAGCTTGCATCGAGCGACACAGTGCGCATCACCGCATAACACAGTGCTTGCTCGGTCACTCGCTCCCCACGGTAAGCACGGGGAGTTGGCTCAGGTCTCAACCCCGACTTCGCCAATCTCCCAGTGTGCCCCCCCCCAATTTTTTTTTTGCCGCTGCCTCTCGGGCTTCTGTTGTTTCCTTGCCTGTTCCTCCCAGTATCGCCGTTCCGCTTTCGCCACCTCTATCTCCTCCTGCGGGCGGTGATACTCCCCAGGCCTTGTCCAGGGTCCTGCCCCATCCAGGATTTCCTCCCAGGTCCAGTCATTCGGCCCACGCTGCTTGGTCCTTTGGTGGTGGGATCTTCTGTCACGATCGTCAAAAGGAGTAGACCAAGGTGCAGCGTGGTAAGTGTTCATCCTTGTATTTATTTTAAATCAGAACACTAAACACAAAATAAGAAACAATGATAACGACCGACACGTCTTGCAGGCTTAACAAGCAGTACAAAAATAAGATCCCACAGCTACAGGTGGGGAAAGGCTGCCTAAGTATGATTCCTAATCAGAGACAACGATAGACAGCTGCCTCTGATTAGGAACCATACTCGGCTCAACACAAAGAAATAGACACCATAGAATGCCCACCCCACACCCTGACCTAACCACATAGAGAAACAAACCCTCTCTCTCAGGTCAGGGCGTGAAAATAGCCCTATTTGGTAAAAGATCATGTCCATATTATGGCAAGAACTGCTCAGATAAGCAAAGAGAAATGACAGCCCATCATTACTTTAAGACGTGAAGGTCAGTCAATCCGGAAAATGTCAAGAACATTGAAAGTTTCTTCAAGTGCAGTCGCAAAAACCATCAAGCACTATGATGAAACTGGCTCTCATGAGGACCACCACAGGAAAGGAAGACCCAGAGTTACCTCTGCTGCAGAGGATACGTTCATTAGAGTTACTAGCCTCAGATTGCAGCCCAAATAAATGCTTCACAGAGTTCAAGTAAGACGCATATGCAGCCAACAAGTTCTCAGCATATGTGGGAACTCCTTCAAGAATGTTGGAAAGCATTCTCATGAATCTGGTTGAGAGAATGCCAAGAGTGTGCAAAGCTGTCATCAAGGCAAAGGGTGGCTACTTTGAAGAATCTAAAATCTGAAATATATTTTGATTTGTTTAACACTTGGTTACTACATGATTCCAAATGTGTTATTTCATAGTTTTGATGTCTTCACTATTATTCTACAATGTAGAAAATAGTAAAAATAAAGAAAAACCTTTGAATGAGTAGGTGTGTCCAAACTTTGGACCGGTAGTGTAGATACTTTTTCCTCTCCTGGGCTGCATAACAGACAAGCCGCTCGAATGCCACTCTAAGGCCACCACACTGCCACGTCTGCTCTGGTCACTTGCTAGCCTACAGCTGACTGCAGTTTCTCTAGGAAGGGTCATTAAGTAAGCATTTCACTATTAGTCGACACCTGTTGTTACGAATCATGTGCCAAATTAAATTTTATTTAATTTGAAAATTTGATTTGATTTATAAACCCATAACATGGAAAGTGTCAGTGTTGGAGAATCTACTCTGAAAAGATAGTTTACCAAGGTACCAATTACTTCACACTGAAAGAAGTTAAGCTGCACTAAAGTTACCCTTAAACATATATATAGTTTCCTTAACTGAAGTTACTTTGAAAAAGTAGTTCACTACATTCAAACTACTTTGTGATAAATTATCATATGTACTGTACATCTGAAATGTCATAGACTACAAATTGCAAGACAGATCACTGAGGTAATATTTTAACAGAATGTGTAATTTAGCCTATTAAACACAAAAACACATTTTCAAGTGAGAATTAGTCGTCTAACGCTGAAAAAGAAAGGAAATTCACCCATATTTTATTTTAACAGAAAAGGTAGTGTGTAGTTCCAGTTCTACGTAGTAAGTAATTGTAACGATGTACGCTGAGAGTCAGGAAGCAAGTTCAAGGAGTGAATACATTTAATAAACAAACAAACACAACAAGAAAAACAAACAGCACAGATACTCGTAACGATGGTGACAGGTGTGCGCCATAACGAGCAGCCTGAAGACTTAGAGGCTGGAGAGGGAGCACCCGGGACAGTAATGAACTACTGTAAATGCTATCTACATAGATTTGAAATTAGTTCATCTACCACAAAGCTACTGCAAAATGTAGTTAAATTACTAGTTGAACTACATGTATTTCACTACTCCCCAACCCTGGAAAGTGTGTGTGTGTGTGTGTGTTTCACATCCCTCCCTAAAAAATCAAATGTTGTTTGTCACATGCTTCATAAACAAAAGGTGAAGACTAACAGTGAAAGTGCTGACTGTGACGACCCTCCCACTCTGTCTGCCGTATTCTCTCTTGTTCTTGTTTCTTTATTAGGAGGCCGGTGGGCGGAGTTGGAAGGGTCGTCAGATAAATGGGAAACACCTGGGCTCAGGTGTTTCCCAGGATAAATGGACCTCTTCCCCATTCATTGAGGAGACTCTCTCCACACAGACACCTTGTTGATTTTGGTTGTGTAGTTTTGTGGTTTTCTTGGTTATTTGCTTTAGCACCTTTCAACACTCTGCATTATTACATTCAAGTATGCCACACACTCACTTACACTACTGATTACTGATTACACATGCCATTGTTACCTTCTTAGTTGCTTTATTTAATAAATATATATTTTTGATACACCTTGTCTCCACGTTGTCTCCCTTTTGTTGCGAACCCTGAGCCGGTTCGTAACAAGTGGGGGCTCGTCCAGGATCTTGAACTTGTGTTTGGGAGAAAACGTGGAGGTATGTTAACTTGAGGTGCTTTGTTTGTTAGTTTGAGTTTGGTGCTCAGTACTGGTTGCCTTTGGTTGTTTTGTTTGTGTGCTGCGTTGGAGAGAGTACATTGGTTAGTTTCCAGGCCTCTGCCCAGCCTGGAAACACTTGTTCTACTCGCTGTGGGAACATTGGTCTGAGGTGAGTACAATCAGCTGTGTACCTCGGTGGGAGATTTGGTTAGGGTAGTGAAACTTACTACCGGAGCTATAGCCTTTTTCCCCTGATAGGCTTAGCGACGTGTTTCATTTTTGGAATATGTTGGGCATTGTTAATGTTTGTTATTTTTGTGTGGTGTCTGTGGACTGAGCAGTTGTCTCGGGAGCACATCCGTGGCTTGGTGGAATCTACCAGCGTGCTGGGGGGTTACTTCCTCGCCAGCGGGCTACAGTGCATAATTACCCACCGCAAATCTGCATGAAGACTAGGGTTGAGTTATTGTAGGTTTTGGGGAAGCTCCATATCTCATCTCTTTTCTGTGGTACCAGTGTGATTGTTTTTTCTCTTGTTGTGGTCTGATGTGCTCAGAGGGGTTGAGTGAGATTTTATTTTTTTTTCTCTCCCTTTCCTCTCTCTCTCTGACTATGGCGTCTAATGTAGACGAGTTCATTCGCTTTCCATCAGAGGAACTGTTAGACGTATGTACTAAAGAACAGCTGTTGAAGGTTGCTGAACACTACAAAATTGAAATTAGTGATAAACGTCTAAAAAATTCCATTAGGTTAATATTGAAGGCCAATCTGATGGAGAGTGGTATTCTTGAAGTTACCACTGGGGCAGCCTCTGCTGAGGACTCGCCGTCTCCCCGATATGTCACAATTACCACTCCATCGGTTAGTCCTAGTAATCTTCTTTTTGAACAGCAGAAAGAGCTGCTTCTGTTACAGCAAGAGCACGATCGTGAGAAGCTAGAGTACGATCGTATGAAATATGAAAAGGAATTGGCTGCTGATCAGTTAAAATATGAAAAGGAATTGGCTGCTGATCAGTTAAAATATGAAAAGGAATTGGAATTTAAACAGGATAAGGAGCGTGCAGATCGTGTAAAATATGAAAAGGAATTGGCTGCTGATCAGTTAAAATATGAAAAGGAATTGGCTGCTGATCAGTTAAAATATGAAAAGGAATTGGAATTTAAACAGGATATCGAGCGTGCTAAAATCAAGCTGCAACAAGAGCGACTAGAGTTGGTTAGGGAAGGAAAGCTCTCAGGAGAGAGTTTGCTCTGGGAAGGTGACCCAGAATTACTTAGGAATCGTTCCTCTTTTGGTCGTGCCCCGGACACATTTGACATTGTTGGGAATTTACGGTTGTTGCCTCAGTTTAATGAAAAGGATCCTGAGACATTCTTTTTGTTGTTTGAGCGTGTTGCTAACGCTAGGAGTTGGCCTGATTCTGATCGCGCTTTGATGTTGCAATGTGTGCTGACTGGTAAAGCGCAGGAAGCATATTCAGCTCTTAGTGTAGCCGACAGTGTCATTTATGATAAGGTTAAAACGGCGGTGTTACAGATTTACGAATTGGTTCCTGAGGCTTACCGCCAACGATTTAGAACTTTAAAAAGGGATGATAAACAAACTCATGTTGAGTTTGTGCGACAATTATCTTCACAGTTTAATCGCTGGTGTTCCGCCTCTGCAGTTATGACTTTCCAAGGGCTGTGTGAGCTGATTATGTTAGAGCAATTTAAGGACACAGTCCCTGATCGTATAGCCACGTATATTAACGAACGGAAAGTTAAAACTGTCGCTGAAGCTGCGGTTTTGGCAGATGAATATGTTTTGACTCACAAAACTGTTTTTGTAGAGCCCCGTATTCGGAGTGAGTGGAGACGTTCGGAGAGATTTGGACCTCGGTCACCGAGATACTCTGGTTCACGGGCAGAGTTTTATTCAACTAGGGTTGAGCCTGACTCCCGTGGTAAAACTGACTTTGGTCAAGAGTGTCACTACTGTAAAAGCTCAGGTCATTGGAAAAACGAATGTCCGGTTCTTAGGTCTAGGGATAAGTTCAGTACAGGTACTTATGTTAAATCTAAGCCTACGGCGTTAGCTGCGCCTGTTCCACATCAGTTCACTCCTGACACATTGTCTCATGCCCAGGGGCAGGTGAAAGTCCATATTGATCCAGACTATTTACCTTTCATTACAGAGGGTTTTGTGTCTCTGTTAGGAAGTAAGAACCTAGTGCCAGTGAAGATCCTAAGAGACACAGGTGCCTCTGAATCATTTGTGTTGGAATCTCTGTTACCCTTCTCTGCTGAGACTGATTCAGGGAATAGCGTGCTAATTAGGGGAATAGGTTTGAACACTCTGTCAGTTCCATTGCATAGATTAATGTTGGATTGTGGACTGGTGAAAGGTGAGGTTGTTGTGGGGGTGCGTCCTTCATTGCCTATTGAGGGTATTGACGTTATCCTTGGGAATAACTTGGCTGGTGAGCGTGTGTGGCCTGTTGTGTCTCCAGCTCTAGTGGTTTCCAATACACCGGTAATTGTAGGGATTCCTGATGAGAGTGCGCAGAGTTTCCCAGAGGTGTTCTCTGCGTGTGCAGTGACGCGGTCTATGATCCATGGCGATCTAGTTACTGCGTCGGTAAATGAGAATACCACAAAGACGTCTATCACTGTTTTCCCCGTTATTCCGTTAACTGTACCCCGCTCCGATCTAATCGATGCGCAACGGACTGACCCCACATTAGAGAAGTTGCGTGACCAAATTGTGCCTGTGGAACAGTTGGGAGATGTTGCACATGGATATTTTCTCCAAGAGGATGTCCTGATGAGAAAGTGGATGTCTCATGGTAGTTGTTTTCTGGGGGAGGCGATTAGTCAGGTTGTTGTACCAGTTAAGCTTCGTGAGTTGGTTTTGACCACTTCTCACAATGATGTTGCTGGACATATGGGTGTGAGGAAAACCTACAATCGTATATTAAGACATTTCTTTTGGCCTGGATTGAAGAGAGATGTTTCTGAGTTTATCAAAACTTGTCACACCTGTCAATTAACTGGTAAACCTAATCAAGCTATTAAGCCGGTACCACTGTTTCCTATTCCGGTACTCAGCCAACCTTTTGAGTACCTGATTATTGATTGTGTTGGTCCTCTGCCTCGTTCTAAAAAAGGTAGTAATTACTTGTTGACTGTGATGTGTCAGACCACTAGGTTTCCGGCTGCTTATCCTCTCCGGTCTATCACGACTAAGTCTGTGTTAAAAGCTTTGACTCAGTTTTTCTCACTTTTTGGAATCCCTAGGGTCATTCAGAGTGATCAAGGATCTAATTTCACCTCTAATCTCTTTGGTCAGGTTTTACAACAGCTCCATATTAAACACAATTTGACTAGCGCCTATCATGCGCAAAGTCAGGGAGCACTGGAACGTTTCCATCAAACACTTAAGTCTTTGTTGAGAGCTTATTGTACTGAGATGGATAAGGATTGGGAGGAGGGTTTGCCTTGGTTACTGTTAGCCGCTAGGGAGGTTTCACAGGAGAGCACAGGTTTCAGTCCAAATGACCTTGTGTTTGGACATAGGGTGCGTGGACTTTTATCTGTTCTCCAGGATGATTGGAAGTCTCCCGAGCCTCCTCAGTCCTTGTTATCGTATGTGTGTGATTTCCGGCGACGCTTGTATGCCGCTGGTGAAATGGCGAAAGAAAAGCTATCATCTTCACAGGAAAGGATGAAGGGCATATTTGATCGTCGAACTGAGCCTCGTCACTTTAGTCCAGGTGACCAGGTTCTTGCTCTGCTGCCAATTATTGGTTCTCCTTTTCAAGCCAAGTTTCAAGGTCCATATACAGTGGTGCGCCAGTACACTGAGCAGAATTATCTAGTTGCCACTCCAGAACGGAGAAAAGCACACCAACTGTGCCATGTAAATTTGTTAAAACCCTATTATGCACGTTCAACGGAGACTGAACAGTGGGAGTCTAAAGAGGACGGTAAACCTGTTCTTTTGGCTGATACCGTTACATCCTTTGGTTCTTCTCATGCTAGGTCTGTGCATGATGAGGAAGGTGTTCCTGGTCCCGACGATTGCATATTGCAAGGTAGATTGAAAAATTCAGAGACACTGGATATTTTGGACAACCTTCTTAACCATCTACCTGTTGATGAGCGAAAAGAGATGGTTGATCTGATTCGGAAATTTCCAGAATTGTTTTCTGATATACCAACACGTACCAACTTGATAGAGCATGATATTGACATTGGAGATGCTGACCCTATTCGTCAGCGGTACTATAGAGTTTCTGCAGAGAAACTGCGTTGTCTGGATGCTGAGGTCAGCTATATGCTGGAGAGTAAGATAGCAGAGCCTTCTTTCTCTAGTTGGGCTTCTCCCTGTATCTTGGTCAGTAAAACGGATGGAACGGACCACCGTAATGTAAACGGAGTTACTAAGCCGGATTAATTTCCTCTTCCTTAGATGGAGGATGGCGTTGATCAAGTCGGCGCAGCTAAGTTTGTGAGCAAATTTGACCTATTATTGTGCCATTGGCAGGTGCCACTGACGAGTAGGGCATATGACATTTTTGCCTGTATTACACCCTCTAGTCTGTACTCGTATTCGTTATGAGTTTAGTGACTATGAATCGTTGGCGTGACTATGAATCGTTGGGAAATGTTGTTTGCGTTTGTAGCTGATGTGGTCTTTTGTGTGCCCTGTTCCTGAGTGTTATGTGAGTGATCATTGTTTGGGTTGTCATGTTCTAACTTTCCTGTCTGTTCCCTCCTGGTCTTGTGTTCTCCTTTCCTCTTAAATGTTGCTTCCTGTACATAAAGGTTGCTGAGGACTGGGGAGAAGGAGGTTGGTTGGGGCAAGTGGAAAGTGCACATGTAACCTCTTGTAAATTTGAGACGCAGAGGTCTGTGTAAATTTGGGGTTGAGAGCCCTGTTAGTTTCTTTCCAAAAAGTTTAACGGTTATCAGTTGAACTACTCGGTCATGGAAAAAGAAGCGCTAGCACTCATTTGGGCGCTACAACACTTTGAAGTGTATGTTGGGTCAGGAGTAGTACCTAGTGTGGTCTACACCGACCATAACCCTCTCACCTTTTTCAGGTCCATGATGTGTCCTAATCAGAGGATAATGAGATGGTGTGGCATATCCGGGGAACTGATAACGTGATTATTGATGCGCTCTCTCGTGCGCCCTGTTCCTGAATATTTATGTGACTGACCGTTGTTTGGTGTTGTCGTGTTCTGTCGTTCCTGTCTGTACCTTCCTGGTCTCGTTTTCTTCTTTCCTCTTAAAAGTTGCTTCCTGTACACAAAGGTTGCTGAGGTCTGGGGAGAAGGAGGTTGGCTGGGGCAAGTGGAAGATGAACATGTAACCTCTTGTAAATTTGGGACGCAGAGGCTGATACGTTGTTCCGGGGTCCTTGTTGGTCCCCGGTTTTATGGGGGGGGGTGTGACGACCCTCCCACTCTGTCTGCCGTATTCTCTCTTGTTCTTGTTTCTTTATTAGGAGGCCGGTGGGCGGAGTTGGAAGGGTCGTCAGATAAATGGGAAACACCTGGGCTCAGGTGTTTCCCAGGATAAATGGACCTCTTCCCCATTCATTGAGGAGACTCTCTCCACACAGACACCTTGTTGATTTTGGTTGTGTAGTTTTGTGGTTTTCTTGGTTATTTGCTTTAGCACCTTTCAACACTCTGCATTATTACATTCAAGTATGCCACACACTCACTTACACTACTGATTACTGATTACACATGCCATTGTTACCTTCTTAGTTGCTTTATTTAATAAATATATATTTTTGATACACCTTGTCTCCACGTTGTCTCCCTTTTGTTGCGAACCCTGAGCCGGTTCGTAACATGACTTACTAGTCCTTTTTCAACCATGCAGAGTTCAAGATAAAAATAAAACGAATGTATAGAACTAGTGAAAGGAATACAAACACAGTGAATATAGAACAACAACATGGCAACATACAGGAAGTACCAGTACAGAGTCGATGTGCAGGAGTACGAGGTAATAACATGGCAACATACAGGAAGTACCAGTACAGAGTCGATGTGCAGGACTACGAGGTAATAACATGGCAACATACAGGAAGTACCAGTACAGAGTCGATGTGCAGGAGTACGAGGTAATAACATGGCAACATACAGGAAGTACCAGTACAGAGTCGATGTGCAGGACTACGAGGTAATAACATGGCAACATACAGGAAGTACCAGTACAGAGTCGATGTGCAGGAGTACGAGGTAATAACATGGCAACATACAGGAAGTACCAGTACAGAGTCGATGTGCAGGACTACGAGGTAATAACATGGCAACATACAGGAAGTACCAGTACAGAGTCGATGTGCAGGAGTACGAGGTAGTTGAGGTAGCTATGTACATATACTGTAGGTAGGGTTAGTGACTAGACAACAGACTAGACAACAGACTAGACAACAGTGACTAGACAACAGTGAAACGGATTAAAATGACAAGAGTTGACAGCTGTATAAGTTCACCATTTACACAACATATGCTGCAACCTTTTGTAATTTTAATAGTTTGTTTCATATTGGCTGGCTTCCAACAATAGCTGAATTTGCAAAGCAAGCGAGCACCAATTCCGTTTCAGTGGTGTTTGCTATAATCTTTGCTACCCGGGTTAAATAAAATAAATAAATAAAAGTTCCCTTGCGACAATTTAGCTTTTGCAACGAGACCATTAAATATATTTAAGACAATGGTAGAAGAGAGTGTAGTTCTGTTCAGTTTGGACTTCAGTTTATCGCTATCCTTATCACAGGGACTTTGAAGCACTAACTCACATCATCTGCATGCTGATCTTGGAATAAATTGACGATGGCAAAGATTCCATCTTTGACGAGGCCACATAAATGGAATAGGTACTAGCTAGCTTAATAGTTAATATTTGCGCGCTAGCTCTGCATATTCAGCTAGTGTGTGTGCGCGATTGACTGGATTAACCTCACGTCAGTTACGTTCATTGAGTGCCTTTCAGACAGTAGACACGACCCCTCTGTTACCTTGCCAACTAAGGAACTGGCAGTGGATCAAACCATTGTGAGGCAAAGGGTGGGGGGGGTCGCAATCTTTTGAAACTTAAAAACGCGCTATTAAGTGTCTATAATCAGCACAATTGCTTTCATTGTGTATTATTAATATTATTGAAATTACATAGTTATGTTTCAGTGATATATTGGGGGGGACAAATCATATTTTTCCCAGGATGGGGGGGTCGTGTCGCCCCCGGGATTTCCGCCCCTGTCATCACCACATCACCACATCTGTGTGCAGTCATCTCCACATCACCACATCTGTGTGTAGTCATCACCACATCACCACATCTGTGTGTTTCCTCTTATCGGCTCAGGCTCTGATAAGAGAGAGAGGAAAAACTCAGGATGAAAGCCAGACAGCCATAGGGGAGCAATGTTTTCCTGTTTCCAGCTACTTGGTCTACAGGCTTTATGGAATACAAAGGTATTGTTCTCAGACACTTAAGGAAGCTGCATTTGTGATTTTGTGAGGCCATCTTTCCTTGGCTGAAGCGTGGCCCTGGGTAGAGGTAGAGTACCTGTACAGTTTTATTGGTGTTTTATGTTTTATGATTAGGAGCTTGTGGTAGGGAATAGAGGTAGAGAGAGAGCTCTCAGCCTTGTGAAATTATATGCATGGGACGGGGGGCACACACAAGACGTCCTTTCAAGCTCGCTGCATCAAAGGAGTGTGGAACATTTGAAACTTGCCTTTGAGTAAAGTTGATAGACCCAGGGACCAATGAAAACAATTGCAATTCAATTTAGAAGTGATGTGGTGCAAGAACACAGAATTAAACTCCCTCAAAATAAAATATGTGTTTAACCTTTTACTGTAGTGAGCTAAACCAGGGTTGGTAGTCTTTAAACAAATCTACTTTGAAACACAAGTATACACCTCACACACATGGTTACAGCTCAGCATTCAACACCATCGTACCCTCCAAGCTCATCAACAAGCTGGAGGCCCTGGGTCTCAACCCCGCCCTGTGCAATTGGGTCCTGGACTTTCTGACGGGCCGCCCCCCAGGTGGTGAAGGTAGGAAACAACATTTCCACTTTGCTGACACTCAACACTGGGGCCCCACAAGGGTGCGTGCTCAGCCCCCTCCTGTACTCCCTGTTCACCCACCTCCCTGTTCACCCAACATAATCATCAAATTTGCAGACGGCACAACAGTAGTGGGCTTGATTACTAACATCGACGAGAAAGCCTACAGGGAAGAGGTGAGGGCCCTTGGGGTGTGGTGTCAGGAAAACAACCTCTCACTCAACGTCAACAAAACAAAGGAGATGATCGTGGACTTCAGGAAACAGCAGAGGGAGCATCCCCCTATCCACATCGAAAGGACAGCAGTGGAGAAGGTGGAAAGTTTTAAGTTCCTCGGCGTATACATCACAGACAAACTGAAATGGTCCACCCAAACAGACAGCGTGGTGAAAAAGGCGCAACAGCGGCTCTTCAACCTCAGAAGGCTGAAGAAATTTGGCTTGTCACACAAAACCCTGACAAACTTTTACAGATGCACAATCGAGAGCATCCTGTCGGCTGTATCACCGCCTGGTACGGCAACTGCTTCGCCCACAACCGTAAGGCTCTCCAGAGGGTAGTGAGGTCTGCACAACACATCACCGGGGGCAAACTACCTGCCCTCCATGACACCTACAGCAACCGATGTCACAGGAAGGCCAAAAAGATCATCAAGGACAACAACCACCCGAGCCACTGCCTGTTCACCCCGCTACCATCCAGAAGGCGAGGTCAGTACAGGTGCATCAAAGCTGGGACCGAGAGACTGAAAAACAGCTTCTATCTCAAGGCCATCAGACTGTTAAACAGCCATCACTAACATTGAGTGGCTGCTGCCTACATACAGACCAAATATCATCTACCACTTTAGATTTGTGTGTATTAGGGAGTTGTTGGGGAATTGTTAGATACTTGTTAGATATTACTGGATAGATAATAGACAGGATAGATAATAGACAGTAACAGCAGTATACTGCAGGTAGGGGTAAAGTGACTAGACAACAGGATAGATAATAGACAGTAACAGCAGTATACTGTAGGTAGGGTTAGTGACTAGACAACAGGATAGATAATAGACAGTAACAGCAGTATACTGTAGGTAGGGTTAGTGACTAGACAACAGGATAGATAATAGACAGTAACAGCAGTATACTGTAGGTAGGGGTAAAGTGACTAGACAACAGGATAGATAATAGACAGTAACAGCAGTATACTGTAGGTAGGGTTAGTGACTAGACAACAGGATAGATAATAGACAGTAACAGCAGTATACTGTAGGTAGGGTTAGTGACTAGACAACAGGATAGATAATAGACAGTAACAGCAGTATACTGTAGGTAGGGGTAAAGTGACTAGACAACAGGATAGATAATAGACAGTAACAGCAGTATACTGTAGGTAGGGTTAGTGACTAGACAACAGGATAGATAATAGACAGTAACAGCAGTATACTGCAGGTAGGGGTAAAGTGACTAGACAACAGGATAGATAATAGACAGTAACAGCAGTATACTGTAGGTAGGGTTAGTGACTAGACAACAGGATAGATAATAGACAGTAACAGCAGTATACTGTAGGTAGGGTTAGTGACTAGACAACAGGATAGATAATAGACAGTAACAGCAGTATACTGTAGGTAGGGGTAAAGTGACTAGACAACAGGATAGATAATAGACAGTAACAGCAGTATACTGTAGGTAGGGTTAGTGACTAGACAACAGGATAGATAATAGACAGTAACAGCAGTATACTGTAGGTAGGGGTAAAGTGACTAGACAACAGGATAGATAATAGACAGTAACAGCAGTATACTGCAGGTAGGGGTAAAGTGACTAGACAACAGGATAGATAATAGACAGTAACAGCAGTATACTGTAGGTAGGGGTAAAGTGACTAGACAACAGGATAGATAATAGACAGTAACAGCAGTATACTGCAGGTAGGGGTAAAGTGACTAGACAACAGGATAGATAATAGACAGTAACATCAGTATACTGTAGGTAGGGGTAAAGTGACTGGACAACAGGATAGATAATAGACAGTAACAGCAGTATACTGTAGGTAGGGGTAAAGTGACTAGACAACAGGATAGATAATAGACAGTAACAGCAGTATACTGCAGGTAGGGGTAAAGTGACTAGGTAACAGGATAGATAATAGACAGTAACCACATCACCACGTCTGTGTGTAGTCATCACCACATCTGTGTGTAGTCATCACCACATCACCAAGTCTGTGTGTAGTCATCACCACATCTGTGTGCTGTCCTCCCCACGTCACCACATCACCACGTCTGTGTGCAGTCATCACCACATAACCACATCTGTGTGCAGTCATCACCACATCACCACATCTGTGTAGTCATCACCACATCACCACATCTGTGTGTAGTCATCACCACGTCACCACGTCACCACATCTGTGTGTAGTCATCACCATGTCTGTGTGTAGTCATCACTACATCACCACATCTGTGTGTAGTCATCACCACATCACCACATCTGTGTGCAGTCATCACCCAGGGGCGAAAATCTGATATCAACTTTGGAGGGGACAATTACATGAAATTTTCTCAAGAGCAATTCCTGAGGGGAACACCAAAAGAAGTGCTGTAACACATAGCCTACATTGTAATATGGTAAATGTATATTGAGGAACCAAAGAAATAAGGTATTTGCCGTACTCCTAACTACCGGTACCCAAAACTACACAACTAATCACAACAGCAATACCATTGCCTTTAACAAATCTTAGTTCAGTCACCAGTTTAAGTTGAGAGTGGGGGTATCCATGGCATTTTCCAATTATGTTCCTATTTTACAAGTCAAAAAAATTGAGAACCTTTCATAATGTTGCCAAACAAAGACTCAACAAACTTACCTGAGACTCCGTCTCTGCCAGTCTGTCCCTGCATATCTGTCCCCAACTCTGCTGTCTGTGTGCCATCTGTTGCCTGCTCTGCCTAATGACATCATTGTGAAACATTTCCATTAGAATTTCATTTCTTTCTTATGAACATTTTATCAACTAGTCTTTGAGATATTAGGCTACTAGGGTTCTTACTTTGCGTTTTGGTGTACTGAAAAATACTCTGATGTCCGTCTTTTATTTTTCTGCCATTTTTCTACCTGGCTGGCTGGCTGGCTACACACACACACAGTGTGTAGGTTATTTACAGTAGGAGATGGGCTTCTATCATCTTATCTTTTATCATTCTATTTGGGCTTCGATCTAAAAGGTAGCTAGCAAATGTGAAACGGATTAAAATGACAAGAGTTGACAGCTGTATAAGTTCACCATTTACACAACATATGCTGCAACCTTTTGTAATTTTAATAGTTTGTTTCATATTGGCTGGCTTCCAACAATAGCTGAATTTGCAAAGCAAGCGAGCACCAATTCCGTTTCAGTGGTGTTTGCTATAATCTTTGCTACCCGGGTTAAATAAAATAAATAAATAAAAGTTCCCTTGCGACAATTTAGCTTTTGCAACGAGACCATTAAATATATTTAAGACAATGGTAGAAGAGAGTGTAGTTCTGTTCAGTTTGGACTTCAGTTTATCGCTATCCTTATCACAGGGACTTTGAAGCACTAACTCACATCATCTGCATGCTGATCTTGGAATAAATTGACGATGGCAAAGATTCCATCTTTGACGAGGCCACATAAATGGAATAGGTACTAGCTAGCTTAATAGTTAATATTTGCGCGCTAGCTCTGCATATTCAGCTAGTGTGTGTGCGCGATTGACTGGATTAACCTCACGTCAGTTACGTTCATTGAGTGCCTTTCAGACAGTAGACACGACCCCTCTGTTACCTTGCCAACTAAGGAACTGGCAGTGGATCAAACCATTGTGAGGCAAAGGGTGGGGGGGGTCGCAATCTTTTGAAACTTAAAAACGCGCTATTAAGTGTCTATAATCAGCACAATTGCTTTCATTGTGTATTATTAATATTATTGAAATTACATAGTTATGTTTCAGTGATATATTGGGGGGGACAAATCATATTTTTCCCAGGATGGGGGGGTCGTGTCGCCCCCGCCCCCCCCCGCCCCCGGGATTTCCGCCCCTGTCATCACCACATCACCACATCTGTGTGCAGTCATCTCCACATCACCACATCTGTGTGTAGTCATCACCACATCACCACATCTGTGTGTTTCCTCTTATCGGCTCAGGCTCTGATAAGAGAGAGAGGAAAAACTCAGGATGAAAGCCAGACAGCCATAGGGGAGCAATGTTTTCCTGTTTCCAGCTACTTGGTCTACAGGCTTTATGGAATACAAAGGTATTGTTCTCAGACACTTAAGGAAGCTGCATTTGTGATTTTGTGAGGCCATCTTTCCTTGGCTGAAGCGTGGCCCTGGGTAGAGGTAGAGTACCTGTACAGTTTTATTGGTGTTTTATGTTTTATGATTAGGAGCTTGTGGTAGGGAATAGAGGTAGAGAGAGAGCTCTCAGCCTTGTGAAATTATATGCATGGGACGGGGGGCACACACAAGACGTCCTTTCAAGCTCGCTGCATCAAAGGAGTGTGGAACATTTGAAACTTGCCTTTGAGTAAAGTTGATAGACCCAGGGACCAATGAAAACAATTGCAATTCAATTTAGAAGTGATGTGGTGCAAGAACACAGAATTAAACTCCCTCAAAATAAAATATGTGTTTAACCTTTTACTGTAGTGAGCTAAACCAGGGTTGGTAGTCTTTAAACAAATCTACTTTGAAACACAAGTATACACCTCACACACATGGTTACAGCTCAGCATTCAACACCATCGTACCCTCCAAGCTCATCAACAAGCTGGAGGCCCTGGGTCTCAACCCCGCCCTGTGCAATTGGGTCCTGGACTTTCTGACGGGCCGCCCCCCAGGTGGTGAAGGTAGGAAACAACATTTCCACTTTGCTGACACTCAACACTGGGGCCCCACAAGGGTGCGTGCTCAGCCCCCTCCTGTACTCCCTGTTCACCCACCTCCCTGTTCACCCAACATAATCATCAAATTTGCAGACGGCACAACAGTAGTGGGCTTGATTACTAACATCGACGAGAAAGCCTACAGGGAAGAGGTGAGGGCCCTTGGGGTGTGGTGTCAGGAAAACAACCTCTCACTCAACGTCAACAAAACAAAGGAGATGATCGTGGACTTCAGGAAACAGCAGAGGGAGCATCCCCCTATCCACATCGAAAGGACAGCAGTGGAGAAGGTGGAAAGTTTTAAGTTCCTCGGCGTATACATCACAGACAAACTGAAATGGTCCACCCACACAGACAGCGTGGTGAAAAAGGCGCAACAGCGGCTCTTCAACCTCAGAAGGCTGAAGAAATTTGGCTTGTCACACAAAACCCTGACAAACTTTTACAGATGCACAATCGAGAGCATCCTGTCGGCTGTATCACCGCCTGGTACGGCAACTGCTTCGCCCACAACCGTAAGGCTCTCCAGAGGGTAGTGAGGTCTGCACAACACATCACCGGGGGCAAACTACCTGCCCTCCATGACACCTACAGCAACCGATGTCACAGGAAGGCCAAAAAGATCATCAAGGACAACAACCACCCGAGCCACTGCCTGTTCACCCCGCTACCATCCAGAAGGCGAGGTCAGTACAGGTGCATCAAAGCTGGGACCGAGAGACTGAAAAACAGCTTCTATCTCAAGGCCATCAGACTGTTAAACAGCCATCACTAACATTGAGTGGCTGCTGCCTACATACAGACCAAATATCATCTACCACTTTAGATTTGTGTGTATTAGGGAGTTGTTGGGGAATTGTTAGATACTTGTTAGATATTACTGCACTGTCGGAACTAGAAGCACAAGCATTTCGCTAAACTCGCATTAACATCTGCTAACCATGTGTATGTGACCAATAAAATGTGATTTGATTTGATTATGGGCTTAAAAAAAGAAGACACCTGTACCATGTCAGGTATAGACTTGAAATGTATTACATTTTGAGTTTGCATCCCAATATTACACTCGGTACATACATCACAGAGGACTAAAATATAACAAAACTGTTTGACATAGAAACGCTGGATTTTCATCAATTAAAAAAAGTATATATACACTACCGGTCAAAAGTTTGGACACACCTACTCATGCAGGAGTTTTTCTTTATTTTTACTATTTTCTGCATTGTATAATAATAGTGAAACATCAAAACTATGAAATAACACGTATGGAATCCTGTAGTAACCAAAAAAGTGTTAAACAAATCACAATATATATTATATTTGAGATTCTTCAAATAGCCACCCATTACCTTGATGACAGCTTTGGACACTCTTGGCATTTTCTCAACCAGCTTCATGAGGTAGTCACCTGGAATGCATTTCAATTAACAGGTGTGCCTTCTTAATAGTTAATTTGTGGAAATCATTTCCTCCTTAATGCATTTGAGTCAATCAGTTCTGTTGTGACAATGTAGGGGTGTATACAGAAGATAACCCTATTTGGTAAAAGACCAAGTCCATATTATGGAAAGAACTGCTCAGATAAGCAATGAGAAACGACAGTCCATCATTACTTTAAGATGTCAATACGGAAAATGGCAAAAACTTTGAAAGATTCTTCAAGTGCAGTCGCAAAAACCATCAAGCGCTATGATGAAACTGGCTCTCATGAGGACCACCACAGGAAAGGAAGAACCTGAGTTACCTCTGCTGCAGAGGATAAGTTCATTAGTTACCAACCTCAGAAATTGCAACACAAATAAATGCTTCACGGAGTTCAAGTAACAGACACATCTCTACATCAACTGTTCAGAGGAGACTGTGTGAATCACACCTTCATGGTAGAATTGCTGCAAAGAAACCACCACTAAAGGACACCAATAAGAAGAATAGACTTGGTTGGGCCAAGAGACACAAGCAATGGATATTAGACCGATGGAAATCTGTCCTTTGTCCAAATTTGTCCAAATTTGAGACTTTTGATTCCAACCGTCGTGTCTTTGTGAGACGCAGTGTGGGTGAATGGATGATCTCTGCATTTGTATTTCCCACCATAAAGCATGTAGGAGGGGGTGTTATGTTGGGTGGGGCTTTGCTGGTGACACTGTCTGTGATTTATTTACACCCTGACTACACCGCTTGCGTAGCGTGCGCGACCGTTGCAAAATAAATTTAGAAATCTATATTATTCATTTACTGCACCCACACTGCTCGCACGCGTCAACAAGTGTCTGCGTTACCAGGGGCTAAAATAGAAGTCAGTTCTATTTGTGACGCAGATCGCGCTGCAAGTCCTGCCTCTCCCATCTCCTCATTGGTTTATAGAAGCAGGTACCCACGTGCCATCTCCTCATTGGTTATACCCACGTGGGTGATTGAAAGACGAACTGTGTTGTCGGTCGTTGTGGTGATACTATGAAAGTTTAGATGCCAATCACCATATAAGTTCAAAGAAGAAAAAGCCTGGTGTCACGTCCTGACCAGTATAAGGGTTAATTAGTATTGTAGTTTGGTCAGGACGTGGCAGAGGGTATTTGTTTTATGTGGTTCAGGGTGGTGTGTTTGTTTAAAGGGTGTTTGATTTAGTATTTCCGGGTTTTTGGTTGATGGTCTATGTTTATGTATTTCTATGTGTAGTCTGGTGAGTGTGTTTCTATGTTGTGTTGATTGGGGTTGGGACTCTCAGTTGAAGGCAGGTGTTGTCTATCTGCCTTTGATTGAGAGTCCCATATATTAGGGTGTGTTTGTGGTTGTTATTTGTGGGTGATTGTTCTGTGTTTCGCCTTGTGCCTTACCAGACTGTTTTTTGTTGATCGTTCGTGTTTTTGTTATTTTTGTACGTTCATTTTTGTAGTTAATAAAAGTCAAGATGAGCCTGCACATACCTGCTGCGTTTTGGTCCTCCTTAATCGACGACAACCGTGACAGGTGATTGAAAGACGAACTGTGTTGTCGGTCGTTGTGGTAATACTATGAAAGTTTAGATGCCAATCACCATATAAGTTCAAAGAAGAAAAAGCCTGGTGTCACGTCCTGACCAGTATAAGGGTTATTTGCTATCCTGTTATGGCTAGGGGGCAGTATTTTCACGGCCGGATAAAAAAATGTACCCGATTTAATCTGATTATTACTCCTGCCCAGAAACTAGAATATGCATATAATTATTGGCTTTGGATAGAAAACACCCTAAAGTTTCTAAAACTGTTTGAATGGTGTCTGTGAGTATAACAGAACTCATATGGCAGGCAAAAACCTGAGAAGATTCCAAACAGGAAGTACCCTCTCTGACCATTCCTTGGGCTTCTTGGCTCTGTTTAAAGAAAATTTAGGATATTTGCTGTAACGTGACACTTCCTACGGCTCCCATAGGCTCTCAGAACCCGGGAAAAAGCTGAATGATGTAATTCCAGCCGCTGGCTGAAAAACTTTAGCGCGTTTGGATGGTGGTCGATCAGAGGGCCATCAGACTGAGGCTCGTGCACGAGGGGATCCCATGCTTTTACTTTCTCTCTCTTTGAACGTAAACACACTTTCCCAGTCGGAATATTATCGCTTTTTTACTAGAAAAATGGCATAAAAATTGATTTTAAACAGCGGTTGACATGCTTCGAAGTACGGTAATGGAATATTATTTCAATTTTTTTTGTCACGAAACGCGTCGGGCGCATAACCCTTATTTACCCTTTCGGATAGTGTCTTGAACGCACGAACAAAACGCCACTATTTGGATATAACTATGGATTATTTGGGACCAAACCAACATTTGTTATTGAAGTAGAAGTCCTGGGAGTGCATTCTGACGAAGAACAGCAAAGGTAATAACATTTTTCTTATAGTAAATCTGACTTTGGTGAGTGCTAAACTTGGTGGGTGTGTAAATAGCTAGCCCTGTGATGCCGGGCTATCTACTTAGAATATTGCAAAATGTGCTTTCACCGAAAAGCTATTTTAAAATCGGACATAGCGAGTGCATAGAGGAGTTCTGTATCTATAATTCTTAAAATAATTGTTATGTTTTTTGTGAACGTTTATCGTGAGTAATTTAGTAAATTCACCGGAAGTTTGCGGGGGGTATGCTAGTTCTGAACGTCACATGCTAATGTAAAAAGCTGTTTTTTGATATAAATATGAACTTGATTGAACAAAACATGCATGTATTGTATAACATAATGTCCTAGGGGTGTCATCTGATGAAGATCATCAAAGGTTAGTGCTGCATTTAGCTGTGGTTTGGATTTATGTGACATTATATGCTAGCTTGAAAAATGGGTGTCTGATTATTTCTGGCTGGGTACTCTGCTGACATAATCTAATGTTTTGCTTTCGTTGTAAAGCCTTTTTGAAATCGGACAGTTTGGTTAGATAAAGGAGAGTCTTGTCTTTAAAATGGTGTAAAATAGTAATATGTTTGAAAAATGGAAGTTTTTGTATTTTTGAGGAATTTGTAATTCGCGCCACGCCCTATCATTGGCTATTGGAGCAGGTGTTCCGCTAGCGGAACGTCTAGATGTAAGAGGTTATTGTAGTTTGGTCAGGACGTGGCAGAGGGTATTTGTTTTATGTGGTTCGGGGTGGTGGTTTATTTAGTAGGGCGTTTGATTTATTATTTCCGGGTTTTTGGGTAATGTTCTATGTTTGTATTTCTATGTGGTCTCTGGTCTTTTGTATTTCTATGTCTGGTTAATTGGGGTTGGACTCTCAATTGGAGGCAGGTGTTTTCTCGTTGCCTCTGATTGGGAGTCCTATATATGGGTATGTGTTTGGTTTAGTGTTTGTGGGAGATTGTTTCTTGTTTTGCATGTGTGAGCCTGACAAGACTGTTTTGTTGTTTGTGTGTTCTTCGTTTTGTTGTTTTTGGTGTTCTCTTTATTTAAAATAAAATACAAGATGAGCATCCACATTCCTGCTGCGTTTTGGTCCTCCATTCCCGACGACAACCGTTACACCTGGAAGGAGGAGAGATGACTAGAAATGATTCGGTTGACCATTTTATGTGTGGATTACCGGAGTAGAGGACCTTGTGCATTTCAGGTAAAATAATATTTCAACGTTTATATCCCAGGACAAATTAGCTAGCAACAGCAAGCTAGCTAAATAAGACAAATTAGCTAGCAAGTGCAAGCTAGCTAGCTAAATTGCCATAAATGTTTAATGCTTTTCGACCTGTCTCCAAATTAATGTAATAGGTTTAGAGTTTATTTTGATATTTTAACCTGCGTCCTGATCTTGTTGGTGTGGGGGGACAAAATAAATGTATGAACGATGGCGCACGCGCGCAGCCGGTTTGGCTTCCATGTTAGAATTCAAGGCACACTTAACCAGCATGGCTACCACAGCATTCTGCAGCGATATGCCATACCATCTGGTTTGGGCTTAGTGGGATTTTCATTTGTTTTTCAACAGGACAATGACCCAACACACCTCCAGGCTGTGTAAGGGCTATTTAACCAAGGAGAGTGATGGAGTGCTGCATCAGATGACCTGGCCTCCACAATCCCCCAACCTCAACCTCAACCCAATTGGGATGGTTAGGGATGAGTTGGACCTTTTAGTGAAGGGAAATCAGCCAACAAGAGCTCAGCATATGTGGGAACTCCTTCAAGACTGTTGGAAAAGCATTCCATGTGAAGCTGATTGAGAGAATGCCAAGAGTGTGCAAGCTGTCATCAAGGCAAGGAGTGGCTATATGAAGAATCTAAAATGTTGATTTGTTCAACACTGTTTTGGTTACTACATTATTCCATATCTGTTATTTCATAGTGTTGATGTCTTCACTATTATTCTACAATGTAGAAAATAGTAAATGAGTAGGTGTTGTAAAACCCTTGACCGATAGTGTGAATAAATTATGAAATGATGAAAAATATGAATAACATTCCACCCATGAGGCCAAATGGGGCGCTTTGGTCATTGACAGCAGGAAAGGGCTACATTCAGGTCAAATACGTTTACACAAACACTTTTGATTCTGTATGGAATTGCAGATTAAAAGTAGGTGAAGAGGAAGAGGGCACCTGATGTTATCCAGGAGGAAACACAGGAGGGAGGGATGGAGGGGGGAGGACACAGAGGGTGGGGAGGACACAGAGAGTGGGGGAGGACAGAGAGAGAGTGGGGAGGACAAAGAGAGAGTGGGGAGGACAGAGAGAGTGAGAGAGCGGGAGAAAGAGAGACAGAAAAAGACAGTCAGGGAGAGAAAGGAAGGCTGATTCCGGTAAACAGTCTGAATTGATGTTCAGTGAGATGGAAGAGAAAAGAAACAAGATAAGCCCCTTGGTTCCTCCTCACATCTCTGTATGTTTGCACTGAATTATTGAAGGCCTAAAGTACAGCCAGCTGCCTGATAACAGCAGCCAAAGCACATGAATGTGGACCAGCCACAAAGAGATAACCATGTGAGTACCACTACTGCCTATTTGAATCTCATTGATAGCGCTATAGTGCTCGTCAGCAATATCCCAAAGTGGCTATATCATAGATTGTGTTGATGATAATGTTGCAATGTACATGATTAGATCTTAATCCGAAGAAGACGTTGTTTTGGAATGAGATGCTTGAGGGCTTCTCTGTTTGCTAAGAGGATTGCGATAACAATATGTGTGGGTTGTGAGTAGCTTGTACTGTGTACTGGGAGAGAGAATGGAGAAGGTTGAACTGTCTTTCACCCTGAACATTCTTTAACTTTCAATATTGATATATTCGCTTCGTGGAGCCTTTGGTCATATCTTATCACTGACTTTTAATAAAATACATTTCCTTATTGTTGTTGTTGATGGGGTATCATTAAACCACAAAAGAGTATGGGGTTGAACATAACCAAGACTAGCCTGACGACTCACACTAAATTCTTCTGCTGCTCTGTCGTTCACAACATACTTTAATCTGAGACTGCCATCACTGCAGTCGTCTGTGGCGACGATGGGTGTTGTACAAAACAAAGTCATCAGCAATTGGATCGTCTCTAACCATTCAGAGTATCAAAGCCAATGATCAATGTCAAAAGCCGCTTTACCCACGTTCTGGCTCTGGTCCAACCCATCGGTTTCTGGACCAATCAGACGGCCCCCGAATGTGTTTGATTCGGTGAAGGGTCGGGAGGTACTCAGACCCAGACTTATTGCGGAGAAGAATCTAACGTCCGTAGATGTGGCATAGCATTTGGCCGAAGCAAGGATTATTGGTAACTAGGCAACAACCAAGACAGTGGCATTGACAAAATGTTGCAACCATTCCGGCTAGTGCTCTGTCTTCTACTTTACACTGCAGAGGGCAGGGGCAGAGTGGAGCTATAGTCCATCCCTAGCTTGGTGTGGGAAGCCGGTACTTTCCAGCCAGTGTCCAGTGATCCTCCACAGCCCACATCCCAAAGCCAGGTCGTTTCCATTCCAGCAGGGTAGGAAATGAAAGATTTAGCTCAGCTGGTGTGGTAAAAAGGTTCCTCGAGGGAAAAGGCAGGAAGCATATGTGGGAGAGAGGGCAGGATGTGTGCATTTCCTAACCTCCTGCCAAATGTATGACCATATTAGAGACACATATTTCCCTCAGATTACAAAGATCCACAAAGAATTCGAAAACAAACCCAATTTTGATAAACTCACATATCTACTGGGTGAAATACCACAGGGTGCCATCACAGCTGCAAGATTTGTGACCAGTTGCCACAAGAAAAGGTCAACCAGTGAAGAACAAACACCATTGTAAATACAACTCATATTTATGCTTATTTATTTTCCCTTTTGTACTTTAACTATTTGCACATAATATGACATTTGAAACATCTTTATTCTTTTTAAACTTTTGTGAGTATGTTTTATGTACATTTTTATTTATTTCACTTTTGTTTATTATCTACTTCACTTGCTTTGGCAATGTAAACATATGTTTCCCATGTAAATAAAGCCCATGAAATTGAATTCAATTGGAAGGGATGGAGGGAGGGAGGGAGGGAGGGAGGGAGGGAGGGAGAGAGAGAGAGAGAGATCGTTAGAGAGGGGGAATAAAGAGAAATGATAGGTAGAGAGTAGAAACACAGATATGGGTAGAGATAGCCAGGCAGAGTGTGCCTGAGTGTGTGTATTTGACCATTTGACCCTTTGAGTACCTGTAGGAGATAAGGTACAGGGAGCATTGTGTCCATCCATGTAGATAACCACTGTGCTGTAATTGCCTCATTTATCTCTTTGTGTTAGATCGGATTTACACAGGGAACTTTTCTCCTATGCTCTCCGGCTTAGCGTGACCTTTCACTGACCCTTGGTCCTCTGGAGTTCTGACCTCTGACCCCTGGTTAAGCAGGCCAGTCTTTAGAGCGAACAGACATCTATATCCTCCAGAGACAGAGTGTAATACCCTTTCTACACTATCTAGTCCCACCAAGCCATACCATGTTGTGTGTTTCTACACTACTCTTTCCAGCACAAATTTTACACTACAATGTCCAGCATTTCCAGCACAAATTTTACACTACAATGTCCAGCATTTCCAGCACTAATTTTACACTACAATGTCCAGCATTTCCAGCACACATTTTACACAATGTCCAGCATTTCCAGCACAAAGTTTACACTACAATGTCCAGCATTTCCAGGATTAATTTTACACAAACCATGCTTTATAATATACTGTATATGCCATATATGCCAAAACAGGATCAGCTGGCCCGATAGCATATCTGCTACAGAGCAGTATATAAGCAGAGGAGAGGAATCACAGCCTTACCTGGCGATACAGCCACTATGGATTGTAAGCATCCCTTTGTAAATAGCTGTGTGTGTGTGTTTTCTTCATTGGGTTTGTGTGTTTGTGTGTTCAACATTTTGTATATGTGTATGCAGCATGATTGTACATACGGTATGTGTTTATAGGTTTGCTTGAGCTGTTCTATGCATGTATGAGAGTGTGTCTGTGGTTGTGGATGTGGTTGTGGTTGTGGTTGTGGTTGAGGGTGTGGTTGAGGATGTGGTTGAGGATGTGGTTGAGGATGTGGTTGTGGTTGTGTATGTGGTTGAGGATGTGGTTGTGGATGTGGTTGAGGATGTGGATGTGGTTGAGGATGTGGTTGAGGATGTGGTTGAGGATGTGGTTGTGGTTGTGGATGTGGTTGTGGATGTGGTTGTGGTTGTGGATGTGGTTGTGGATGTGGTTGAGGATGTGGTCGAGGATGTGGTTGAGGATGTGGTTGAGGATGTGGTTGTGGTTGTGGATGTGGTTGTGGATGTGGATGTGGTTGAGGATGTGGTTGTGGTTGAGGATGTGTTTGAGGATGTGGTTGAGGATGTGGTTGAGGATGTGGTTGAGGATGTGGTTGTGGTTGTGGATGTGGTTGAGGACGTGGTTGTGGATGTGGTTGAGGATGTGGTTGAGGATGTGGTTGTGGATGTGGTTGAGGATGTGGTTGTGGATGTGGGTGTGGATGTGGGTGTGGTTGTGGATGTGGTTGTGGATGTGGATGTGGTCGTGGATGTGGTTGTGGATGTGGTTGAGGATGTGGTTGAGGATGTGGTTGAGGATGTGGTTGTGGTTGTGGATGTGGTTGAGGATGTGGTTGTGGATGTGGTTGAGGATGTGGCTGTGGTTGAGGATGTGTTTGAGGATGTGGTTGAGGATGTGGTTGAGGATGTGGTTGAGGATGTGGTTGTGGTTGTGGATGTGGTTGAGGATGTGGTTGTGGATGTGGTTGAGGATGTGGTTGTGGTTGAGGATGTGGTTGTGGATGTGGTTGTGGATGTGGTTGAGGATGTGGTTGTGGATGTGGTTGAGGATGTGGTTGTGGTTGTGGATGAGGATGTGGTTGAGGATGTGGTTGTGGATGAGGATGTGGTTGAGGATGTGGATGAGGATGTGGTTGAGGATGTGGTTGAGGATGTGGTTGAGGATGTGGTTGAGGATGAGGATGTGGATGTGGTTGTGGTTGTGGATGTGGATGTGGGTGTGGTTGTGGTTGTGGATGTGGGTGTGGATGTGGTTGAGGATGTGGATGTGGTTGTGGTTGTGGATGTGGATGTGGGTGTGGTTGTGGTTGTGGATGTGGGTGTGGTTGAGGATGTGGTTGTGGATGTGGTTGTGGATGTGGGTGTGGTTGTGGATGTGGATGTGGTTGTGGATGTGGTTGTGGATGTGGTTTAGGATGTGGTTGTGGTTGTGGATGTTTATGTGGATGTGGGTGTGTTTGAGGATGTGGTTGTGGATGTGGATGTGGTTGTGGTTGTGGATGTGGATGTGGTTGTGGATGTGGTTGTGGATGTGGATGTGGTTGTGGATGTGGATGTGATTGTGGATGTGGTTGTGGATGTGGTTGTGGATGTGGATTTGGATGTGGATTTGGATGTGGATGTGGTTGTGGATTTGGATGTGGATTTGGTTGTGGATGTGGATGTGGATGTGGGTGTGGTTGAGGATGTGGTTGAGGATGTGGTTGTGGTTGTGGATGTGGATGTGGTTGAGGATGTGGTTGAGGATGTGGATGAGGGTGTGGTTGAGGATGTGGTTGTGGATGTGGTTGTGGATGAGGATGTGGATGAGGATGTGGTTGAGGATGTGGTTGAGGATGTCGTTGTCGATGGGGTTGTGGATGTGGTTGAGGATGTGGTTGTGGATGTGGTTGAGGATGTGGTTGAGGATGTGGTTGAGGATGTGGTTGTGGATGTGGTTGTGGATGAGGATGTGGTTGTGGATGTGGTTTAGGATGTGGTTGTGGTTGTGGATGTGGATGTGGGTGTGGTTGTGGATGAGGATTTGGATGTGGATGTGGTTGTGGATGTGGGTGAGGATGTGGTTGAGGATGTGGTTGTGGTTGTGGATGTGGATGTGGATATGGTTGTGGATGTGGTTTAGGATGTGGTTGTGGTTGTGGTTGTGGATGTGGATGTGGGTGTGGTTGAGGATGTGGATGTGGTTGTGGATGTGGATGTGGATGTGGTTGTGGATGTGGTTGTGGATGTGGTTGAGGATGTGGATGAGGTTGTGGATGTGGTTGTGGTTGTGGTTGTGGTTGAGGATGTGTTTGAGGATGTGGTTGAGGATGTGGTTGAGGATGTGGTTGAGGATGTGGTTGTGGTTGTGGATGTGGTTGAGGACGTGGTTGTGGATGTGGTTGAGGATGTGGTTGAGGATGTGGTTGTGGATGTGGTTGAGGATGTGGTTGTGGATGTGGGTGTGGATGTGGGTGTGGTTGTGGATGTGGTTGTGGATGTGGATGTGGTCGTGGATGTGGTTGTGGATGTGGTTGAGGATGTGGTTGAGGATGTGGTTGTGGTTGTGGATGTGGTTGAGGATGTGGTTGTGGATGTGGTTGAGGATGTGGCTGTGGTTGAGGATGTGGTTGAGGATGTGGTTGTGGTTGAGGATGTGGTTGTGGATGTGGTTGTGGATGTGGTTGAGGATGTGGTTGTGGATGTGGTTGAGGATGTGGCTGTGGTTGTGGATGTGGTTGAGGATGTGGTTGTGGTTGAGGATGTGGTTGTGGATGTGGTTGTGGATGTGGTTGAGGATGTGGTTGTGGATGTGGTTGTGGATGAGGATGTGGTTGAGGATGTGTTTGTGGATGAGGATGTGGTTGTGGATGAGGATGTGGTTGAGGATGTGGATGAGGATGTGGTTGAGGATGTGGTTGAGGATGTGGTTGAGGATGTGGTTGAGGATGAGGATGTGGTTGAGGATGTGGATGAGAATGTGGTTTAGGATGTGGTTGTGGATGTGGATGTGGTTGAGGATGTGGTTGAGGATGAGGATGTGGTTTAGGATGTGGTTGAGGATGTGGTTGAGGATGTGGTTGAGGATGTGGATGAGGATGTGGTTTAGGATGTGGTTGAGGATGTGGTTGAGGATGTGGTTGAGGATGTGGTTGAGGATGTGGATGTGGATGAGGATGTGGATGAGGATGTGGTTTAGGATGTGGTTGTGGATGTGGTTGTGGATGTGGGTGAGGATGTGGTTGTGGATGTGGATGTGGTTGTGGATGTGGTTGTGGATGTGGTTGTGGATGAGGATGTGGATGTGGTTGTGGATGTGGGTGAGGATGTGGTTGAGGATGTGGTTGTGGATGTAGATGAGGATGTGGTTGTGGATGTGGTTGTGGATGTGGTTTAGGATGTGGTTGTGGTTGTGGATGTGATGTGGTTGTGGATGTGGTTGTGGATGTGGTTGTGGATGTGGTTGAGGATGTGGATGTGGTTGTGGTTGTGGATGTGGATGTGGGTGTGGTTGTGGTTGTGGATGTGGGTGTGGTTGAGGATGTGGTTGTGGATGTGGTTGTGGATGTGGGTGTGGTTGTGGATGTGGATGTGGTTGTGGATGTGGTTGTGGATGTGGTTTAGGATGTGGTTGTGGTTGTGGATGTTTATGTGGATGTGGGTGTGTTTGAGGATGTGGTTGTGGATGTGGATGTGGTTGTGGTTGTGGATGTGGATGTGGTTGTGGATGTGGTTGTGGATGTGGATGTGGTTGTGGATGTGGATGTGATTGTGGATGTGGTTGTGGATGTGGTTGTGGATGTGGATTTGGATGTGGATTTGGATGTGGATGTGGTTGTGGATTTGGATATGGATTTGGTTGTGGATGTGGATGTGGATGTGGGTGTGGTTGAGGATGTGGTTGAGGATGTGGTTGTGGTTGTGGATGTGGATGTGGTTGAGGATGTGGTTGAGGATGTGGATGAGGGTGTGGTTTAGGATGTGGTTGTGGATGTGGATGAGGGTGTGGTTGAGGATGTGGTTGAGGATGTGGTTGTGGATGAGGATGTGGTTTTGGATGTGGGTGAGGATGTGGTTGAGGATGTGGTTGTGGATGTGGTTGTGGATGTCGATGAGGATGTGGTTGAGGATGTGGTTGAGGATGTGGTTGTGGATGGGGTTGTGGATGTGGATGTGGATGTGGATTTGGATGTGGATTTGGATGTGGTTGTGGATTTGGATGTGGATTTGGTTGTGGATGTGGATGTGGATGTGGGTGTGGTTGAGGATGTGGTTGAGGATGTGGTTGTGGTTGTGGATGTGAATGTGGTTGAGGATGTGGTTGAGGATGTTGATGAGGGTGTGGTTTAGGATGTGGTTGTGGATGTGGATGAGGGTGTGGTTGAGGATGTGGTTGAGGATGTGGTTGTGGATGAGGATGTGGTTTAGGATGTGGATGTGGGTGAGGATGTGGTTGAGGATGTGGTTGTGGATGTGGTTGTGGATGAGGATGTGGATGAGGATGTGGTTGAGGATGTGGTTGAGGATGTCGTTGTCGATGGGGTTGTGGATGTGGTTGAGGATGTGGTTGTGGATGTGGTTGAGGATGTGGTTGAGGATGTGGTTGAGGATGTGGTTGTGGATGTGGTTGTGGATGAGGATGTGGTTGTGGATGTGGTTTAGGATGTGGTTGTGGTTGTGGATGTGGATGTGGGTGTGGTTGTGGATGAGGATTTGGATGTGGATGTGGTTGTGGATGTGGGTGAGGATGTGGTTGAGGATGTGGTTGTGGTTGTGGTTGTGGATGTGGATGTGGATATGGTTGTGGATGTGGTTTAGGATGTGGTTGTGGTTGTGGATGTGGATGTGGGTGTGGTTGAGGATGTGGATGTGGTTGTGGATGTGGATGTGGATGTGGTTGTGGATGTGGTTGTGGATGTGGTTGAGGATGTGGATGAGGTTGTGGATGTGGTTGTGGTTGTGGTTGAGGATGTGGTTGAGGATGTGGATGAGGTTGTGGATGAGGTTGTGGATGTGGATGTGGTTGTGGTTGAGGATGTGGTTGAGGTTGTGGTTGAGGTTGTGGATGTGGATGTGGTTGTGGATGTGGTTGTGGATGTGGATGTGGTTGTGGTTGTGGTTGAGGATGTGGTTAAGGATGTGGATGAGGTTGTGGATGAGGTTGTGGATGTGGATGTGGTTGTGGTTGAGGATGTGGTTGAGGTTGTGGATGTGGTTGTGGATGTGGATGTGGTTGTGGATGTGGTTGTGGATGTGGATGTGGATGTGGTTGTGGATGTGGATGTGGTTGTGGATTTGGATGTGGATTTGGATGTGGATGTGGATTTGGATGTGGATTTGGATGTGTATTGCTTAGCTATGTAAACGACCAGATGGTTAAATGTTTATGTGGTTGTGGATGGGGTTGTGGATGTGGTTGAGGATGTGGTTGTGGATGTGGTTGAGGATGTGGTTGAGGATGTGGTTGAGGATGTGGTTGTGGATGTGGTTGTGGATGAGGATGTGGTTGTGGATGTGGTTTAGGATGTGGTTGTGGTTGTGGATGTGGATGTGGGTGTGGTTGTGGATGAGGATTTGGATGTGGATGTGGTTGTGGATGTGGGTGAGGATGTGGTTGAGGATGTGGTTGTGGTTGTGGTTGTGGATGTGGATGTGGATATGGTTGTGGATGTGGTTTAGGATGTGGTTGTGGTTGTGGATGTGGATGTGGGTGTGGTTGAGGATGTGGATGTGGTTGTGGATGTGGATGTGGATGTGGTTGTGGATGTGGTTGTGGATGTGGTTGAGGATGTGGATGAGGTTGTGGATGTGGTTGTGGTTGTGGTTGAGGATGTGGTTGAGGATGTGGATGAGGTTGTGGATGAGGTTGTGGATGTGGATGTGGTTGTGGTTGAGGATGTGGTTGAGGTTGTGGTTGAGGTTGTGGATGTGGATGTGGTTGTGGATGTGGTTGTGGATGTGGATGTGGATGTGGTTGTGGTTGTGGTTGAGGATGTGGTTAAGGATGTGGATGAGGTTGTGGATGAGGTTGTGGATGTGGATGTGGTTGTGGTTGAGGATGTGGTTGAGGTTGTGGATGTGGTTGTGGATGTGGATGTGGTTGTGGATGTGGTTGTGGATGTGGATGTGGATGTGGTTGTGGATGTGGATGTGGTTGTGGATTTGGATGTGGATTTGGATGTGGATGTGGATTTGGATGTGGATTTGGATGTGTATTGCTTAGCTATGTAAACGACCAGATGGTTAAATGTTTACGAGGCAGTGTTCTCCTGGCAGTAGTGGGTCAGGACCTTACATCCTGCCATTCTTAGCAGGACGTTGGGAAGTCACAGTGGAAGGAATGGGGGGCTGTGTGTGTGCATGTGTGTGTGTGTGCGTGCAACTGAGTGTGAGGAATCCATGGCTTGAATCAGAGATTGTACATTGTCATTCTGAAACATCAATATTTTCAGTGAGAAATGTGCCCTCTAATCTACTAAAATGTTCCTGGACTTGTTGTTGGAACTTAAGCTGGTGTTGGTTGATTTGCTGTTCTGTCACCTCTAGAATGTGAAAGGGTCCGGTGCAGGAGCACATCCCACAACAGTACAGTACAGCTAAAAAAAATTGTATGCCAACTTTTTGAAAAATTCCGATCTGGTTTTCGTGCCCACCACAGCACAGAGACAGACTTCGTTAAAGTGGTACATTATCTTAGAGCCAATACAGCTCTCTGTCCTTGTACTCTTAGATTTAACTGCTGCAGTTGACACTGTTGACCATGATTTCTCGGTAAGGTCTACCTACACCTGTTGTATTCGGCGCATGTGATAAATACAATTTTAAATTTGATTTGATTTGATGTCCTTCTGGACAGACTGGTGAGGTGGGTTGGCCTCTACGGTCCAGTTCTAAATTAGTTTAGAACATATTGAACCGGTCAAGAATTTCTTGTCAGCCTTGGTGAACATAACTCAGAGAAAATTCATATCACATGTGGAGTTCCACGAGTTTCGATTTTGGGTTTGGTTCTGTTCAGTTTGTATATGTTACTCCTTGGCAGCGTTATCAGAAAGCCCAGCATGGATTTTCACTGCTACGCAGACGATACACAACTTTACATTTCTGTGTCACCAGACGACTTTAGCTCCACTGATAAATTATTAGACTGTATTAGTGATTTAAATACATGGATGGCTCACAACTTCTTCCAGCTAAATCAAGACAAGTCTGAGGTACTTATTGTTGGAGCCAAAGCACAGACAGAGAATCTGGCCGCACATTTTAATTCACGGGCAATAAAGATAAAACACCAGGTTAAATAACTAGGTGTTATTTTAGATTCTGAACTCAATTTCGATTCACACATTAGGAATGTGACCAAAATAGCTTTTTACCACCTGAGAAACATTGCCACGGTGTGGCCGTTTCTCTCTCAGGCTGATACAGAGAGACTCATCCATGCTTTTATTACAAGCAGGCTTGACTACTGTAATGCTCGCCTGTCTGGTCTACCCAAGAAAGCCATTGGTTAACTGCAAAACATACAGAATGCTGCAGCACGGGTACTGACCAAGACTAGACAGTGGTTTTAAGGTTTCTGCACTGGCTGCCTGTGAGTTTTAGAATTCATTTTAAGATTCTTCTATTGGTTTTTAAATCAATCCACGATTGTGCACCCCAATACACGTCAGACATGCTTTTTAGTTATGTACCCAGTAGGTCCCTCAGGTCCTCTGGCACTGGCCTTTTTACTATCCCAAAGCCTAGGACCAAGAGGCATGAAGAGGAAGCCTTAGTTACTATGCTCCCAGCATCTGAAATAGCCTGCCAGAGAACCTGAGGGGGGCCGAAACTGTGGACATATTTAAAAGAGATCTTAAAACACACCTTTTTAGCTTTGCTTTTCCGTAGGGGGCTTTTTATTCGTTCAGTGTTTGTTTTTTATCCTCTTATGTTTGTTGTGTTGTAAATATTTCTGTTTTATTTTATTTAGTTTTTCCCAGTAAAACACACTGTGTTGCATGACATGTCTGAAATGTTGTGTAAGTAAAGGTTGATTTGATTTGATTGGGGTGGCAGGTAGCTTAGCGGTTAAGAGTGTTGGGACGGTAACCGAAACATTGCTGGTTTGAATCCCTGAACCGACTAGTTGAAAAATCTGTTGAGCACTTAACTTAAGGTTACTTAAGGCACATAACTCCAATTGCTCCTGTAAGTCGCTCTGGATAAGAGCATCTATTAAATGACTAAATGTAAAAATGTTAAATGATTTGAGTACAGGGAAAGTGAAGTTTATGATGTATTTAGTTTCCCTTTTATTCATACCCAACTATTGATTGGCATGGGGAATGGGAGTTGAGAACCCCAGGCATCCTTCTCAGCAGAAGGTAATGGGATGTGGAGTGTTGTTGGAGAAAACAGGAATTAAAATAAAACATTTACAATAATTTCTTGTTGCTTGCCCTTACTACGTCTATTCCCTTTAATACCTCTATTCCGGTCACAACTTGCAGACTTGTTTACGTGCTGCTGTGCGTTTTGTTGCCGATCTTACTTTGCTACCTGACTACTTCACGGTTTTTACTTTTTCATTACCGTATATTTTTAGTTTTTCCCTCACTCAACTTTTTTCATTCAACTTTTTCATCCCGGAGGTTTTATCTGGACATGGTTCGTCAGGACTTCAAACAGCCGAAGCTAAGTAACATTAACATGATGCCTTCTAATTGCAGTCGTTGTACTCATAATATACAGGAGAACGATCGCCTTACGGCGAGGATAGCTGTGCTGCAAGCCCAGCTTCAGACGCAATCGTTAGGCAAGGGCAATTTCAGTGTAGGAAAGGATGAAACAGCGTCTGTGCCACCAGTAAGTACAGATAGTAACGTTAGTATAAACCCCCTCGCACGGTCCCCGCAGCCGGACAACTTTCTCATGGCTTCTGGAGGGAAATGCTGTAGGAATGCTCAACCGGTGTCGCTTATTCAGCTGACAGAAACTTTCAACCAGTTCTCCCCATTAAGCGTGTCGGAGTCGGAGGCCGAAACTTCTCTGGTCTCTACTCCTCCCGTTGTGGGGTCTGAGACGCCGAAGGCTCCCACCATTAGCTCTGACAAATTGAAAACCCTAGTCATTGGCGACTCCATTACCCGCAGTATTAGACTTAAAACGAATCATCCAGCGATCATACACTGTTTACCAGGGGGCAGGGCTACCGACGTTAAGGCTATTCTGAAGATGGTGCTGGCTAAAGCTAAAACTGGCGAGTGTATAGAGATATTGTTATCCACGTCGGCACCAACGATGTTAGGATGAAACAGTCAGAGGTCACCAAGCGCAACATAGCTTCAGCGTGTAAATCAGCTAGAAAGATGTGTCGGCATCGATTAATTGTCTCTGGCCCCCTCCCAGTTAGGGGGAGTGATGAGCTCTACAGCAGAGTCTCACAACTCAATCGCTGGTTGAAAACTGTGTTCTGCCCCTCCCAAAAGATAGAATTTGTAGATAATTGGCCGTCTTTCTGGGACTCACCCACAAACAGGACCAAGCCTGGCCTGTTGAGGAGTGACGGACTCCATCCTAGCTGGAGGGGTGCTCTCATCTTATCTATGAACATAGACAGGGCTCTAACTCCTCTAGCTCCACAATGAAATAGGGTGCAGGCCAGGCAGCAGGCTGTTAGGCAGTGGAGTCTGCCACTAGCACAGTCAGTGTAGTCAGCTCAGCTTTCCCCATTGAGACCGTGTCTGTGCCTCGATCTAGGTTGGGCAAAATTAAAGATGGCGGTGTTTGCTTTAGCAATCTCACTAGTATAAAGACCTCCTCCATTCCTGCCATTATTGAAAGAGATTGTGATACCTCACATCTCAAAATTGGGTTACTTAATGTTAGATCCCTCACTTCCAAGGCAGTTATAGTCAATGAACTAATCACTGATCATAATCTTGATGTGATTGGCCTGACTGAAACATGGCTTACATTTACATTTACATTTAAGTCATTTAGCAGACGCTCTTATCCAGAGCGACTTACAAATTGGTGCATTCACCTTAAGATATCCAGTGGAACAACCACTTTACAATAGTGCATCTAAATCTTTTGGGGGGGGGGGGGGGGTTAGAAGGATTACTTTATCCTATCCCAGGTATTCCTTAAAGAGGTGGGGTTTCAGGTGTCTCCGGAAGGTGGTGATTGACTCCGCTGTCCTGGCGTCGTGAGGGAGCTTGTTCCACCATTGGGGTGCCAGAGCAGCGAACAGTTTTGACTGGGCTGAGCGGGAACTGTGCTTCCTCAGAGGTAGGGAGGCGAGCAGGCCAGAGGTGGATGAACGCAGTGCCCTTGTTTGGGTGTAGGGCCTGATCAGAGCCTGAAGGTACGGAGGTGCCGTTCCCCTCACAGCTCCGTAGGCAAGCACCATGGACTTGTAGCGGATGCGAGCTTCAACTGGAAGCCAGTGGAGAGAGCGGAGGAGCGGGGTGACGTGAGAGAACTTGGGAAGGTTGAACACCAGACGGGCTGCGGCGTTCTGGGTGAGTTGTAGGGGTTTAATGGCACAGGCAGGGAGCCCAGCCAACAGCGAGTTGCAGTAATCCAGACGGGAGATGACAAGTGCCTGGACTAGGACCTGCGCCGCTTCCTGTGTGAGGCAGGGTCGTACTCTGCGAATGTTGTAGAGCATGAACCTACAGGATCGGGTCACCGCCTTGATGTTAGTGGAGAACGACAGGGTGTTGTCCAGGGTCACGCCAAGGTTCTTAGCACTCTGGGAGGAGGACACAAGGGAGTTGTCAACCGTGATGGTGAGATCATGGAACGGGCAGTCCTTCCCCGGGAGGAGGAGCAGCTCCGTCTTGCCGAGGTTCAGCTTGAGGTGGTGAGCCGTCATCCACACTGATATGTCTGCCAGACATGCAGAGATGCGATTCGCCACCTGGTTATGAGAAGGGGGAAAGGAGAAGATTAATTGTGTGTCTGGCCAAGGACGGCACGTTCAAGAGTTTTGGAGAGAAAAGAAAGAAGGGATACTGGTCTGTAGTTGTTGATATCGGAGGGATCGAGTGTAGGTTTTTTCAGAAGGGGTGCAACTCTCGCTCTCTTGAAGACGGAAGGGACGTAGCCAGCGGTAAAGGATGAGTTGATGAGCGAGGTGAGGTAGGGGAGAAGGTCTCCGGAAATGGTCTGGAGAAGAGAGGAGGGGATAGGGTCAAGTGGGCAGGTTGTTGGGCGGCCGGCCGTCACGAGACGCGAGATTTCATCTGGAGAGAGAGGGGAGAAAGAGGTCAAAGCGCAGGGTAGGGCAGTGTGAGCAGGACCAGTGGTGTCATTTGGCTTAGCAAACGAGGATCGGATGTCATCAGCCTTCTTTTCAAAATGGTTGACGAAGTCATCCGCAGAGAGAGAGGAGGGGGGGAGGGGGAGGAGGATTCAGGAGGGAGGAGAAGGTAGCAAAGAGCTTCCTAGAGTTAGAGGCAGATGCTTGGAATTTAGAGTGGTAGAAAGTAGCTTTAGCAGCAGAGACAGAAGAGGAAAATGTAGAGAGGAGGGCGTGAAAGGATGCCAGGTCCGCAGGGAGGCGAGTTTTCCTCCATTTCCGCTCGGCTGCCCGGAGCCCTGTTCTGTGAGCTCGCAGTGAGTCGTCGAGCCATGGCGCAGGAGTGGAGGACCGAGCCGGCCTGGAGGATAGGGGACAGAGAAAATCGAAGGATGCAGAAAGGGAGGAGAGGAGGGTTGAGGAGGCAGAATCAGGAGATAGGTTGGAGAAGGTTTGAGCAGAGGGAAGAGATGATAGGATGGAAGAGGAGAGAGTAGCGGGAGAGAGAGAGCGAAGGTTGGGACGGCGCAATACCATCCGAGTAGGGGCAGAGTGAGAAGTGTTGGATGTGAGCGAGAGGGAAAAGGATACAAGGTAGTGGTCGGAGACTTGGAGGGGAGTTGCAATGAGATTAGTGGAAGAACAGCATCTAGTAAAGATGAGGTCAAGCGTATTGCCTGCCTTGTGAGTAGGGGGGGGAAGGTGAGAGGGTGAGGTCAAAGGAGGAGAGGAGTGGAAAGAAGGAGGCAGAGAGGAATGAGTCAAACGTAGACGTGGGGAGGTTAAAGTCACCCAGAACTGTGAGAGGTGAGCCATCCTCAGGGAAGGAACTTATCAAGGCATCAAGCTCATTGATGAACTCTCCAAGGGAACCTGGAGGGCGATAAATGATAAGGATGTTAAGCTTGAAAGGGCTGGTAACTGTGACAGCATGGAATTCAAATGAGGAGATAGACAGATGGGTCAGGGGAGAAAGAGAGAATGTCCACTTGGGAGAGATGAGGATTCTAGTGCCACCACCCCGCTGGCTCGATGCTCTAGGGGTATGCGAGAACACGTAGGCAGACGAGGAGAGAGCAGTAGGAGTAGCAGTGTTATCTGTGGTAATCCATGTTTCCGTCAGCGCCAGGAAGTCTAGGGACTGGAGGGTAGCATAGGCTGAGATGATCTCAGCCTTGTTGGCCGCAGACCGGCAGTTCCAGAGGCTGCCGGAGACCTGGAACTCCACGTGGGTCGTGCGCGCTGGGACCACCAGGTTAGAGTGGCAGCGGCCATGCGGTGTGAAGCGTTTGTATGGCCTGTGCAGAGGGGAGAGAACAGGGATAGCCAGACACATAGTTGACAAGCTACAGAAGAGGCTACGCTAATGCAAAGGAGATTGGAATGACAAGTGGACTACACGTCTCGAATGTTCAGAAAGTTAAGCTTACGTTGCGAAAATCTTATTGACTAAAATGACGAAAATGCTAGCTAACTAACACAACACTACACTAATCAAGTCGTTCCGTTGTAATGTAATAGTTTCTACAGTGCTGCTAGTCGGTAGAGGTTGGCTATTATACAAAAGCAACTTTGTAGCTAGCTAACATAACATAACACTAATCAAGACGTTCCTTTGTAACGTATTTAGTTTCTACAATGCTGCTCGTCGGTAATAGTTGGCTGTGTTAAATGAGGCCTCACCCCCTGGTTACACTAGTGACCATACCCCCCGTGCATCCGGCAAAGGTGGAGGTGTTGCTAACATTTATGATAGCAAATTTCAATTTACAAAAAAAAAACAATGACGTTTTCGTCTTTTGAGCTTCTAGTCATGAAATCTATGCAGCCTACTTAATCACTTTTTATAGCTACTGTTTACAGGCCTCCTGGGCCATATGCAGTGTTCCTCACTGAGTTCCCTGAATTCCTATCGGATCTTGTAGTCATAGCAGATAATCTTCAAATTTTTGGTGACTTTAACATTCACATGGAAAAGTCCACAGACCCACTCCAAAAGGCTTTCGGAGCCATCATCGACTCAGTGGGTTTTGTCCATCATGTCTCTGGACCTACTCACTGCCACAGTCATACTCTGGACCTAGTTTTGTCCCATGGAACAAATGTTGTGGATATTAATGTTTTTCCTCATAATCCTGGATTATCGGACCACCATTTTATTGCGTTTGCAACAAAAATTGCAACAAAAACCTGCTCAGACCCCAACCAAGGAGCATTAAAAGTCGTGCTATAAATTCTCAGACAACCCAAAGATTCCTTGATGCCCTTCCAGACTCCCTCTGCCTACCCAAGGACGTCAGAGGACAAAAATCAGTTAACCACCTAACCGAGGAACTCAATTTAACCTTGCGCAATACCCTAGATGCAGTTGCACCCCTAAAAACTAAAAACATCTGTCATAAGAAACTAACTCCCTGGTATACAGAAAATACACGAGCTCTGAAGCAAGCTTCCAGAAAATTGGAACGGAAATGGCGCCACACCAAACTGGAAGTCTTCCGACTAGCTTGGAAAGACAGTACCGTGCAGTATCGAAGAGCCCTCACTGCTGCTCGATCATCCTATTTTTCCAACTTAATTGAGGAAAATAAGAACAATCCGAAATTTCTTTTTGATACTGTCGCAAAGCTAACTAAAAAGCAGCATTCGCAAATGGAGGATGGCTCTCACTTCAGCAGTAATACATTTATGAACTTCTTTGAGGAAAAGATCATGATCATTAGAAAGCAAATTACGGACTCCTCTTTAAATCTGCGTATTCCTCCAAAGCTCCATTGTCCTGAGTCTGCACAACTCTGCCAGGACCTAGGATCAAGGGAGATACTAAAGTGTTTTAGTACTATATCTCTTGACACAATGATGAAAATAATCATGGCCTCTAAACCCTCAAGCTGCATACTGGACCCTATTCCAACTAAACTACTGAAAGAGCTGCTTCCCGTGCTTGGCCCTCCTATGTTGAACATAATAAACGGCTCTCTATCCACCGGATACCAAGCTCACTAAAAGTGGCAGTAATAAAGCCTCTCTTGAAAAAGCCGAATCTTGACCCAGAAATTTAAAAAAACTATCGGCCTATATCGAATCTTCCATTCCTCTCAAAAAATGCAGCAACTCACTGCCTTCCTGAAGACAAACAATGTATACGAAACGCTTCAGTCTGGTTTTAGACCCCATCATAGCACTGAGACTGCACTTGTGAAGGTGGTAAATGACCTTTTAATGACGTCAGACCGAGGCTCTGCATCTGTCCTCGTGCTCCTAGATCTTAGTGCTGCTTTTGATACCATCGACCACCACATTCTTTTGGAGAGATTGGAAACCCAAATTGGTCTACATGGACAAGTTCTGGCCTGGTTTAGGTCTTATCTGTCGGAAAGATATCAGTTTGTCGCTGTGAATGGTTTGTCCTCTGACAAATCAATTGTAAATTTCGGTGTTCCTCAACGTTCCGTTTTAGGACCACTATTGTTTTCACTATATATTTTACCTCTTGGGGATGTCATTCGAAAACATAATGTTAAATTTCACTGCTATGCGGACGACACAA
>NC_042976.1:12795157-12809348 GCF_901001165.1 Salmo trutta | reverse complement strand
ACCAGAACAGTACTTAGCCAGATTACATTAGCACTAACTGTGTATTCATTGGGTACTTTCATGGTCAATTACTACGGATAATGAGTGACTAAATAAGGGCGTAGTGCGTAGTGTAGGGATCATCAACTAGTTCAGCAGCGGGCCCTGGCGTAGGGCATAACCCTGGCGTAGGGAATATCCCTGGCATAGGGCATAACCCTGGCGTAGTGCATAAACCCTGGCGTAGTGCATAACACTGGCGTAGTGCATAACCCTGGCGTAGGGAATAACCCTGGCGTAGGGAATAACCCTGGCGTAGGGAATAACCCTGGCGTAGGGAATAACCCTGGCATAGGGAATAACCCTGGCATAGGGAATAACCCTGGCGTAGGGCATAACCCTGGCGTAGTGCATAGCCCTGGCGTAGGGCATAACCCTGGCATAGGGCATAACCCTGGCGTAGTGCATAGCCCTGGCATAGTGCATAACCCTGGCATAGTGCATAACCCTGGCATAGGGAATAACCCTGGCGTAGGGCATAACCCTGGCGTAGGGCATAACCCTGGCGTAGGGCATAACCCTGGCGTAGGGCATAACCCTGGCGTAGGGCATAACCCTGGCGTAGGGCATAACCCTGGCGTAGGGCATAACCCTGGCGTAGGGAATAACCCTGGCGCAGTGCATAACCCTGGCGCAGTGCATAACCCAAGCGTAGTGCATAACCCAAGAGTAGTGCATAACCCTGGCGTAGTGCATAGTCTTCCGCCTGTCCCTCAGACAGAGGATGGAATGGTGGGATTCCAGTTCAGAGCTACAGCGGTCTCATCAGTCCTCCTATTGAGACTACAGATGTAGAGCAGACTTGTCTCTTGGCCCCTAGCCACATCCATGCTGGGGAGGCATCAACACCCTGTGTGTAGACTGAACTCTGGTCCACTGACTGTACAGGGGAACACACCACCACTGATGAGGGAAACAGACATTACAGCACACAGAGAGGATCTGGTTGACAGAGATCAGAACATAGACAATATCTATGTATCAGTCTTACTCTCTGTACGTACTATGGGTGGACAGAAATGAATGGAGAATGATCTGATAGATGAGATTCCATCTGCTTCATCTCCCTTTGCGTGTTTTGACAGACAGAGACATCTGGAGAGATGAAGCAGATCAGACGTAATTGACGTCACAGCAGATGAGACCAGGTCCTGTGTGGCATGTCAAATTAGGACACATGCATTGTCCTCATACCTACAGAACATAGTTACATCACTCACGCTACACGAAACCAACCATTGTCTTCATACAAACCTACAACACATCACTCACGCTACACGAAACCAACCATTGTCTTCATACAAACCAACACGTTTAAATCTCTCACGTGCATACTTCACCAGACGCCACATTCCTTACTCAGAATCACAAGCCAAGCTTAGCTGCCACTGCCAGACAGTGCACAACACACTACAACCACCCTCAGCACCTAGCTACCATAATTTACGGACTATTGAGCGCACCTGAATATAAGCCGCACCCACTGAATTTTAAAAAAAATATTATTTTGAACATAAATAAGCCGCACATGTCTATAAGCCGCAGGTGCCTACCGGTACATTGAAACAAATTAACTTTACACAGGCTTTAACGAAACACGGCTTGTAGCAAAAATAAATAGGCTTTAACGAAACACGGCTTGTAACAAAAATAAATAGGCTTTAACGAAACACGGCTTGTAACAAAAAATAAAAAATTTGCAGTAAACAGTAGCCTACCAAGAAAGTCATTGGTCACTATCTTCCTCGTCCTGTGCACTGAAACCACTGAAGTCATCTCCTTTCAAAAAAAATTGAAAGCGGGAAAAATCCATATATTAGCCGCGTCATTGTTTAAGCCGCGAGGTTCAAAGCCTGGGAAAAAAGTTGCGGCTTATAGTCCAGAAATTACGGTAGATAACAAGGAAAATTAACCCAGGGCTTTCTGTGGCGATTTGGGGGGGATAATAGTGATGTATTGATTCCAGAGTCTCCCTATAAGAATGGCCACACTAAGCCAACTAGCTTAACCAATATGGCTGGAACACACACACACTCTAGAGTGGCCAGGGGGTTATTTGCAGCACGGCCATAATTCACCCGGTGCTCAGGCTAGCCCACTAATAGGGCCCTGTCCTCCAATCGCTCTTCCTTTTTCTCCTGTGTCCCCCACAACCCTCTCCTCTCTCAGGGGCCCAGCCATTTGACTCCCCCTCTTCTGCACTGGCTGCATGGCAGGCACGCAGTCAATAGGAAATAACACACACATGCAATTACACACACGCATGGAACGCACACACACACGTACACATCTTCCCCCGACCACACACATTTCCCTGAGAGAGACCTGGCTTGCAGCAGGTGGAGTCAGCAGTTGGATATTTTTAGATGTTGCCAAATGAGGCTCTGAATTCCTGCTTTCCACAAACAGCCAGGTGCTCTCCTCTCTCTTTCATCTCTCCTCTCTCCCTCATCTCTCCTTCTCTCCTCCTCTTCCTCTCTCCTCCTGGTAACTGGGACCTGTCAAGGCTCACGTAGAAATATGTGATTACGAGCAGCAGAAGTTCCTGGTTTGTGGTTTTCGTCATTGATTATTTGGACGAATCAGGATTGGACAAAGGTGGTGCTTAAACTGGTGCCGTGATTTTCAAGACTGTGTGCGGACAAATAACTGTTTCCACTAGATTCCACAGCCACAAAGTCCAAATTTGCCATATCATAGAAATTCATCAAATTATTCTTCCTTTTCGCCATGTTGAACTCTGATGAAATTAGTGAGGGGGGGATATTGCTTCCTATCCTTTGCACAATTGTTAACAGCATTCCCTCAGAAGTTTAACAGGAAATGACAAACTTTCGCGTGATAATTTTACTTCTGGGTAACCGAGATGAATGTAATGCTGAAATGCTGTGCATTACAAGGTTACATGGGATAGTTCTCTGTGTATATTAGAATAATGCTACCAGCTTGTATTACAGCTCTGCTATAAGTGCTGTAGGTTAGTATATTCACACGTGGCCTCTCCTTTACATGTTTTAACTTACACAGTATGTATTGTAAAAGTGTTGATTATTTTTCAGTCAGGGCACTCAGAATTTGAATGGCCCTCCAGTACTAACGTGAATGTGAGGTTGGTTGAAGGAGGCCCTGCTCTCTGGAGATGGACTCCTCATCTGTGGCCCAAATGGAACCCTATTCTCTATATAGTGCACTACTTTGGACCAGGACCCATATGGTGGCAGTGCTCTGGCTCTGCAGACAATCCTGCTGTCGGAGGGAATTGATGGGGATCTTGCTGTGTGCAGCACTCCCTCCCTATAGAAATGGATTGTGGACAGCCAGCACATCATTTCTACACCCTCGACAAATACCGCATGTTGGAGGACAAACCCATGACTTGACAAATGACTCGGGCGACGGGCCGGCAGTGGAGAGACGGCAGCGAAGACATTCGCTTCCAACCAGCCATCATATCACCCTCCCCACCCCATCCCTGCGCCAGTGGCCAGGGGCCAAGAGAAACGGGATTCAATTATCCCCCAAATTAAAAGGCATATCTGCCCTGTCTTTACTTGTTCGAATTTTTCTTTTTCTGCACTATACATGTGTCTGCTGCTGCCTCAGCTGCCTGGTTGCCTGCGCTATTCATTTATTTGATGGTTATTAGGCTGCCTGGGTGGCAGTGGAGCAGGGCGGGGGTAGCGGTGGGGAGTGAGGACAGGGTATGGGAGGGAGGGTGTGCTATTTGCTTTGCTGTGAGAGAATGTGTCAGGGAAATGTGCTTTGTGTGGGGCAGAAGGGGGAAACAGGGTTGGCCAGAGTGTGCTTTGTGGGGGGTGAAAGGGGGATGAGGGGGAAGCAGCGGAAGAAGGGGGAGGGGGAGGCAGGGGTGAGGCTGAGGCAGGGGAGGGGGGGAGGCAGGGGTGAGGGAGAGTCAGGGGAGGCAGGGGTGAGGGGAAGGCAGGGGAGAAGGGGGGCAGGGGTGAGGTAGAGTCAGGGGAGAGGGAGAGGCAGGGTCTACTGTAAGTAGTAAGTACTGTAAGGCGTGAAGGAATGGGGGAGAGAAGGAATGGGGGAGAGAAGGACTGGGGGAGAGAAGGACTGGGGGAGGGAAGGACTGGGGGGAGAGAAGCCCTGGGGGAGAGAAGGACTGGGGGGAGAGAAGGAATGGGGGGAGAGAAGGACTGGGGGAGAGAAGGACTGGGGGGAGAGAAGGACTGGGGGAGAGAAGGACTGGGGGAGAGAAGGACTGGGGGAGAGAAGGACTGGGGGAGAGAAGGACTGGGGGAGAGAAGGAATGGGGGGAGAGAAGGACTGGGGGAGAGAAGGACTGGGGGAGAGAAGGAATGGGGGGAGAAGAACTGGGGGAGAGAAGGACTGGGGGAGAGAAGGAATGGGGGAGAGAAGGACTGGGGGAGAGAAGGAATGGGGGGAGAGAAGGACTGGGGGAGAGAAGGACTGGGGGGGAGAAGGACTGGGGGGAGAGAAGGACTGGGGGAGAGAAGGAATGGGGGAGAGAGAAGGAATGGGGGGGAGAAGAACTGGGGGGAGAGAAGGACTGGGGGAGAGAAGGACTGGGAGAGAAGGGGGAGAGAAGGAATGGGGGGAGAGAAGGAATGGGGGGGGGAGAAGGACTGGGGGAGAGAAGGACTGGGGGAGAGAAGGACTGGGGGAGAGAAGGACTGGGGGAGAGAAGGACTGGGGGAGAGAAGGAATGGGGGGAGAGAAGGACTGGGGAGAGAAGGACTGGGGGGAGAGAAGGAATGGGGGGAGAGAAGGACTGGGGGAGAGAAGGACTGGGGGGGGAGAAGGACTGGGGGAGAGAAGGAATGGGGGGGAGAAGAACTGGGGGAGAGAAGGACTGGGGGAGAGAAGGACTGGGGGAGAGAAGGACTGGGGGAGAGAAGGACTGGGGGAGAGAAGGACTGGGGGAGAGAAGGACTGGGGGAGAGAAGGACTGGGGGAGAGAAGGAATGGGGGGAGAGAAGGACTGGGGAGAGAAGGACTGGGGGGAGAGAAGGAATGGGGGGAGAGAAGGACTGGGGGAGAGAAGGACTGGGGGAGAGAAGGAATGGGGGGAGAGAAGGACTGGGGAGAGAAGGACTGGGGGGAGAGAAGGAATGGGGGAGAGAAGGACTGGGGGAGAGAAGGACTGGGGGAGAGAAGGAATGGGGGGAGAGAAGGACTGGGGAGAGAAGGACTGGGGGGAGAGAAGGAATGGGGGGAGAGAAGGAATGGGGGGAGAGAAGGACTGGGGGAGAGAAGGAATGGGGGGAGAGAAGGACTGGGGGGAGAGAAGGACTGGGGGAGAGAAGGACTGGGGGAGAGAAGGAATGGGGGAGAGAAGGAATGGGGAGAGAAGGACTGGGGGAGAGAAGGAATGGGGGGAGAGAAGGACAGGGGGAGAGAAGGACTGGGGGAGAGAGAAGGACTGGGGGAGGGGGTTGACACATGTGCAGCGATGGGGGAGGGGGCAGAGCACTCACACAGCAGGAGTGTCTGATTGGACCCGCTCCATCATAGACTGTTGATTCAAATGTCATTGGAGTAGGCCAATGGGGTAGGGGGTTTCAGGGACATAACCTAGCCAATAAAAGCTAGCTGTGCCTCAGGTCATTCAGAAGGCTTGGGTTTTGTCTTCTAAATGTAATATGTTCTGTGTTAACCGCATTAGATGAAGAATGTTCCTATAGACATTGACAAGGGGAGTGTTGTACGTCCTGTTCAGATGAGGTCTATTGTTTTTCCCTATATTCTTAGAAAAAAGGGTTCCAAAAAGGTTCTTCGGCTGTCCCCATAGGAGAACCCTTTTTGGTTCCATGTAGAACCCTTTTTGGTTCCACATGGAACCCTTTTGGATGGAAAGGGTCTTAAAGTGTTCTCCTATGGGAACCGCCGAATAACCATTTTAGGTTCTAGATAGCAGCTTTTTTTCAGAGTTTACTCTCTCAACCCTCCTGAACACAGAACCAAATCTCTTTGTTGAGATTGAAGTTCTGACAGAACAAGCTGTTCGATTGCCAGGACCTTGGTCTCCCCTTAAAGAGGTTTGTGTCCCAAATTACAGCCTTTTCCTTTTACAGTGCACTACTTTTGAATAGGGCCCTATGGGCTGTGGTCAAAAGTAGTGCACTATATAGGGAATAGGGTGCCATTTGGGACAGAGCCAGGGAGTCTTGTTTCAGATCAAAGGGAATCTCTTTTGCCATGCATCATTGTGCAGGGCTGATGTGTGTTGGACCTGTCTTTCCATTGGTCTTTCATCTCTCTATCTTCTTCTGCTCTTAACTTGTGTTTTAGTCAGAAATCAGTTCACTGGTTTACCACCAGGTTTTCAATTAAGGCAGCAAAAGCACACACGCCCAGACACACACACACACACACACACACACGCACACACACAGACACACGCAATGCGCTCAGCTCACACACACACACACTGTGTTTATTTCCTCTCTCTGTAACTGTATCTTCTAAATGTCAGGTACCCTGGGGCTTAGATAATGGGGGATGGGGTGATTGAGTGTGTGTGTGTGTGTGTGTGTGTGTGTGTGTGTGTGTGTGTGTGTGTGTGTGTGTGTGTGTGTGTGTGTGTGTGTGTGTGTGTGTGTGTGTGTGTGTGTGTGTGTGTGTGTGTTTCAGCTGTCGTCTCCTCTTTGGCCTCCTTCACTGACATAGCAGCCCTGCTTCACCACTACCCCCTGATGTCTCCTCCACTGTCACTCATCCCACCATCACACACCGTGCTTCACCACTACCCCCTGATGTCTCCTCCACTGTCACTCATCCCACCATCACACACCCTGCTTCACCACTACCCCCTGATGTCTCCTCCACTGTCACTCATCCCACCATCACACAGCCTGCTTCACCACTACCCCCTGATGTCTCCTCCACTGTCACTCATCCCACCATCACACAGCCTGCTTCACCACTACCCCCTGATGTCTCCTCCACTGTCACTCATCCCACCATCACACAGCCTGCTTCACCACTACCCCCTGATGTCTCCTCCACTGTCACTCATCCCACCATCACACACCCTGCTTCACCACTACCCCCTGATGTCTCCTCCACTGTCACTCATCCCACCATCACACAGCAGTCCAGAGCCATGTTGTTGGTCAGCTGGCATGGCCATGTTGAGCTACACACACACACACACACACACACACACACACACACACACACACACACACACACACACACAGGTGCTCCTCAGTAAACTGGTCCCCTGCTAGAGAAGTAGAGGGGAGGGAGGGGAGCAAATCTGAGAAATCCTATCAGAGTTGGTGTAAACTTCAGATGACTGTGATGATGCTTGAAATGGCTTTGGGACAGATAGCATCTAGCTACCTCTCACTGGGAGAGTGAAGCGCTCTCCTTCCCTCTCCCCTTTCTCTGTGTCTCTCTATACTTCTACCTTCTTTTATCCCTCTCCACTCTCTCCATGTATCTGTCCCATTCCTCTCTCTCTCTCTGGATAGAAGAGTTTGTAATAAGGTTAGGTTACTTGGAGAGGAGGGGGAAGGCGAAGCGATAGAGATTTGAAACGTCTCCCGCTGTTGATGGTGAGCGTCTGTCACTCCTCCCGTCCTCCGTTCCGATAGCTCTCCTCCCCTCTGGCAGACAGGGCTGTTTCAGCCTAATTGTGGTGTCGTTACAGAGCTAATGGTGCAGCAGGTTCCGCAGGCTCCTCATCGCTCCCGTAGAAACACTCAAACCACTCAAACACTTTTCCTAACGCTCCCGACAAACTAAACGGCAGAGGAGCGCGTCCGGGGGGCTGAACAAACAGGGATATCATCTCAGAGATGAATCAAGGGTGCAGTCCCAATTTTACAGAGGAATGGTTATGATGTTTGGAGTGTGTGTGTGTGTGTGTGTGTGTGTGTGTGTGTGTGTGTGTGTGTGTGTGTGTGTGTGTGTGTGTGTGTGTGTGTGTGTGTGTGGTATAATAGCCGTGGTGGAGTTACAGCACCCTGGGTTATTGTTATGAACACCAGACGGGAGGGGAGATGGCCCGTTACAGACAGACTCAATTCCGTCTCATTGGGAACAGCCAGTCTCATTGAATGATACAGTAGGAGGAGATTGGGGGGGGGGGGGGGACTGTAGTCTCCAAAATGGCACCTTTCTTAAGTTATACAGTAAAGCCCCTCAAGGCACAATGAGGGGGTTTTCTGCAGTGAAATCAAAGGTCTTGGCACGTAAGCTACCACACACACACACACACACACACACACACACACACACACACACACACACACGCACACGCACACGCACACGCACACGCACACGTACACGTACACACACACACACACACACACACACACACACACACACACATATATAGGCTTCCCATCAGCAAATTAGCTGAATAAAGAGTATCTCTTTACTGGCTCGTTTGAGTGGCTAATTAGTCATCAACGCATGCTGTGTAGGGAGAGAGAGAGGAGAAAGGGGGGAGAAGGGAGAGTAGAGAAGAGAGAGAGGGAAAAAAGAGAGAACGAAAGAGAGAGGTGGAGAGAGAAGAGCTCCTGTAGAAAGCAAAAGACCTTTAATTAAACCTATTTGAATGAGATAGAACGTCAACCCCAAAACAGAAGGGAGAGAGAGAAATACACACACTCCTAGATACGGGAGAGAGATAATATGAAGGTATTAGCTTAGATAATGTGATGACTGTATTACGCCTGAGCAGGGTGCTAGGACATTGAGAGAAACCCCAAATCAGATATTGGTGGTGTTCATCCGAAATGGCACCCTATTACCAAAATAGTGCACAACTTTCGATCAGAGCCCTATTGCTAGCCTCTCAGTAGTGCACTACAAATGGAATGGGGTGCCATTTGGAACAGAATGGTGATCATTTCCCCTTTGTGTGTCTAGTTGTTGTCCAGCTGTATGGTGTAATAAAAGTAATAACAGGTAGTTGTAGTGGTGGTTGTGGTCCTCTCTGTAATAACAGTTAGTTGTAGTGGTGGTTGTGGTCCTCTCTGTAATAACAGGTAGTTGTAGTGGTGGTTGTGGTCCTCTCTGTAATAACAGTTAGTTGTAGATGTAGTGGTGGTTGTGGTCCTCTCTGTAATAACAGTTAGTTGTAGTGGTGGTTGTGGTCCTCTCTGTAATAACAGTTAGTTGTAGATGTAGTGGTGGTTGTGGTCCTCTCTGTAATAACAGTTAGCTGTAGTTGTAGTGGTGGTTGTGGTCCTCTCTGTAATAACAGTTAGCTGTAGATGTGGTGGTGGTTGTGGTCCTCTCTGTAATAACAGTTAGTTGTAGTGGTGGTTGTGGTCCTCTCTGTAATAACAGTTAGTTGTAGTGGTGGTTGTGGTCCTCTCTGTAATAACAGTTAGTTGTAGTGGTGGTTGTGGTCCTCTCTGTAATAACAGTTAGTTGTAGTGGTGGTTGTGGTCCTCTCTGTAATAACAGTTAGTTGTAGATGTAGTGGTGGTTGTGGTCCTCTCTGTAATAACAGTTAGCTGTAGTTGTAGTGGTGGTTGTGGTCCTCTCTGTAATAACAGTTAGCTGTAGATGTGGTGGTGGTTGTGGTCCTCTCTGTAATAACAGTTAGCTGTAGATGTAGTGGTGGTTGTGGTCCTCTCTGTAATAACAGTTAGTTGTAGATGTAGTGGTGGTTGTGGTCATCTCTGTAATAACAGTTAGCTGTAGTTGTAGTGGTGGTTGTGGTCCTCTCTGTAATAACAGTTAGCTGTAGATGTGGTGGTGGTTGTGGTCCTCTCTGTAATAACAGTTAGCTGTAGATGTAGTGGTGGTCCTCTCTGTAATAACAGTTAGCTGTAGATGTAGTGGTGGTCGTGGTCCTCTCTGTAATAACAGTTAGTTGTAGTGGTGGTCGTGGTCCTCTCTGTAATAACAGTTAGTTGTAGACGTAGTGGTGGTCGTGGTCCTCTCTGTAATAACAGTTAGTTGTAGATGTAGTGGTGGTCGTGGTCCTCTCTGTAATAACAGTTAGCTGTAGATGTAGTGGTGGTTGTGGTCCTCTCTGTAATAACAGTTAGTTGTAGATGTAGTGGTGGTTGTGGTCCTCTCTGTAATAACAGTTAGTTGTAGTGGTGGTCGTGGTCCTCTCTGTAATAACAGTTAGTTGTAGTGGTGGTCGTGGTCCTCTCTGTAATAACAGTTAGCTGTAGTGGTGGTCGTGGTCCTCTCTGTAATAACAGTTAGTTGTAGATGTAGTGGTGGTCCTCTCTGTAATAACAGTTAGCTGTAGATGTAGTGGTGGTTGTGGTCTTCTCTGTAATAACAGTTAGCTGTAGATGTAGTGGTGGTCCTCTCTGTAATAACAGTTAGCTGTAGATGTAGTGGTGGTCGTGGTCCTCTCTGTAATAACAGTTAGTTGTAGATGTAGTGGTGGTTGTGGTCCTCTCTGTAATAACAGGTAGTTGTAGATGTAGTGGTGGTCCTCTCTGTAATAACAGTTAGCTGTAGATGTAGTGGTGGTCCTCTCTGTATTAACAGTTAGCTGTAGATGTAGTGGTGGTTGTGGTCCTCTCTGTAATAACAGTTAGTTGTAGATGTAGTGGTGGTCCTCTCTGTAATAACAGTTAGTTGTAGATGTAGTGGTGGTCCTCTCTGTAATAACAGTTAGTTGTAGATGTAGTGGTGGTTGTGGTCCTCTCTGTAATAACAGTTAGCTGTAGTTGTAGTGGTGGTTGTGGTCCTCTCTGTAATAACAGTTAGTTGTAGTTGTAGTGGTGGTCGTGGTCCTCTCTGTAATAACAGTTACCTGTAGATGTAGTGGTGGTTGTGGTCCTCTCTGTAATAACAGTTAGTTGTAGTGGTGGTCGTGGTCCTCTCTGTAATAACAGTTAGTTGTAGATGTAGTGGTGGTCGTGGTCCTCTCTGTAATAACAGTTAGTTGTAGTGGTGGTCGTGGTCCTCTCTGTAATAACAGTTAGTTGTAGATGTAGTGGTGGTTGTGGTCCTCTCTGTAATAACAGTTAGCTGTAGATGTAGTGGTGGTCCTCTCTGTAATAACAGTTAGTTGTAGATGTAGTGGTGGTTGTGGTCCTCTCTGTAATAACAGTTAGTTGTAGTGGTGGTTGTGGTCCTCTCTGTAATAACAGTTAGTTGTAGTGGTGGTTGTGGTCCTCTCTGTAATAACAGTTAGTTGTAGTGGTGGTTGTGGTCCTCTCTGTAATAACAGTTAGCTGTAGTTGTAGTGGTGGTTGTGGTCCTCTCTGTAATAACAGTTAGTTGTAGATGTAGTGGTGGTCCTCTCTGTAATAACAGTTAGCTGTAGATGTAGTGGTGGTCCTCTCTGTAATAACAGTTAGTTGTAGATGTAGTGGTGGTCCTCTCTGTAATAACAGTTAGTTGTAGATGTAGTGGTGGTCCTCTCTGTAATAACAGTTAGTTGTAGATGTAGTGGTGGTCCTCTCTGTAATAACAGTTAGCTGTAGATGTAGTGGTGGTTGTGGTCCTCTCTGTAATAACAGTTAGTTGTAGTGGTGGTTGTGGTCCTCTCTGTAATAACAGTTAGTTGTAGATGTAGTGGTGGTTGTGGTCCTCTCTGTAATAACAGTTAGCTGTAGTTGTAGTGGTGGTTGTGGTCCTCTCTGTAATAACAGTTAGCTGTAGATGTGGTGGTGGTTGTGGTCCTCTCTGTAATAACAGTTAGCTGTAGATGTAGTGGTGGTTGTGGTCCTCTCTGTAATAACAGTTAGTTGTAGATGTAGTGGTGGTTGTGGTCCTCTCTGTAATAACAGTTAGCTGTAGTTGTAGTGGTGGTTGTGGTCCTCTCTGTAATAACAGTTAGCTGTAGATGTGGTGGTGGTTGTGGTCCTCTCTGTAATAACAGTTAGCTGTAGATGTAGTGGTGGTCCTCTCTGTAATAACAGTTAGCTGTAGATGTAGTGGTGGTCGTGGTCCTCTCTGTAATAACAGTTAGTTGTAGTGGTGGTCGTGGTCCTCTCTGTAATAACAGTTAGTTGTAGACGTAGTGGTGGTCGTGGTCCTCTCTGTAATAACAGTTAGTTGTAGATGTAGTGGTGGTCGTGGTCCTCTCTGTAATAACAGTTAGCTGTAGATGTAGTGGTGGTTGTGGTCCTCTCTGTAATAACAGTTAGTTGTAGATGTAGTGGTGGTTGTGGTCCTCTCTGTAATAACAGTTAGTTGTAGTGGTGGTCGTGGTCCTCTCTGTAATAACAGTTAGTTGTAGTGGTGGTCGTGGTCCTCTCTGTAATAACAGTTAGCTGTAGTGGTGGTCGTGGTCCTCTCTGTAATAACAGTTAGTTGTAGATGTAGTGGTGGTCCTCTCTGTAATAACAGTTAGCTGTAGATGTAGTGGTGGTTGTGGTCTTCTCTGTAATAACAGTTAGCTGTAGATGTAGTGGTGGTCCTCTCTGTAATAACAGTTAGCTGTAGATGTAGTGGTGGTCGTGGTCCTCTCTGTAATAACAGTTAGTTGTAGATGTAGTGGTGGTTGTGGTCCTCTCTGTAATAACAGGTAGTTGTAGATGTAGTGGTGGTCCTCTCTGTAATAACAGTTAGCTGTAGATGTAGTGGTGGTCCTCTCTGTATTAACAGTTAGCTGTAGATGTAGTGGTGGTTGTGGTCCTCTCTGTAATAACAGTTAGTTGTAGATGTAGTGGTGGTCCTCTCTGTAATAACAGTTAGTTGTAGATGTAGTGGTGGTCCTCTCTGTAATAACAGTTAGTTGTAGATGTAGTGGTGGTTGTGGTCCTCTCTGTAATAACAGTTAGCTGTAGTTGTAGTGGTGGTTGTGGTCCTCTCTGTAATAACAGTTAGTTGTAGTTGTAGTGGTGGTCGTGGTCCTCTCTGTAATAACAGTTACCTGTAGATGTAGTGGTGGTTGTGGTCCTCTCTGTAATAACAGTTAGTTGTAGTGGTGGTCGTGGTCCTCTCTGTAATAACAGTTAGTTGTAGATGTAGTGGTGGTCGTGGTCCTCTCTGTAATAACAGTTAGTTGTAGTGGTGGTCGTGGTCCTCTCTGTAATAACAGTTAGTTGTAGATGTAGTGGTGGTTGTGGTCCTCTCTGTAATAACAGTTAGCTGTAGATGTAGTGGTGGTCCTCTCTGTAATAACAGTTAGTTGTAGATGTAGTGGTGGTTGTGGTCCTCTCTGTAATAACAGTTAGTTGTAGTGGTGGTTGTGGTCCTCTCTGTAATAACAGTTAGTTGTAGTGGTGGTTGTGGTCCTCTCTGTAATAACAGTTAGTTGTAGTGGTGGTTGTGGTCCTCTCTGTAATAACAGTTAGCTGTAGTTGTAGTGGTGGTTGTGGTCCTCTCTGTAATAACAGTTAGTTGTAGATGTAGTGGTGGTCCTCTCTGTAATAACAGTTAGCTGTAGATGTAGTGGTGGTCCTCTCTGTAATAACAGTTAGTTGTAGATGTAGTGGTGGTCCTCTCTGTAATAACAGTTAGTTGTAGATGTAGTGGTGGTCCTCTCTGTAATAACAGTTAGTTGTAGATGTAGTGGTGGTCCTCTCTGTAATAACAGTTAGCTGTAGATGTAGTGGTGGTTGTGGTCCTCTCTGTAATAACAGTTAGCTGTAGATGTAGTGGTGGTCCTCTCTGTAATAACAGTTAGCTGTAGATGTAGTGGTGGTCGTGGTCCTCTCTGTAATAACAGTTAGTTGTAGTGGGTGTTGTGGTCCTCTCTGTAATAACAGTTAGCTGTAGATGTAGTGGTGGTCGTGGTCCTCTCTGTAATAACAGTTAGTTGTAGTGGTGGTTGTGGTCCTCTCTGTAATAACAGTTAGCTGTAGATGTAGTGGTGGTTGTGGTCCTCTCTGTAATAACAGTTAGCTGTAGATGTAGTGGTGGTTGTGGTCCTCTCTGTAATAACAGTTAGCTGTAGATGTAGTGGTGGTTGTGGTCCTCTCTGTAATAACAGTTAGCTGTAGATGTAGTGGTGGTCCTCTCTGTAATAACAGTTAGCTGTAGATGTACATTTTACATTTTAGTCATTTAGCAGACACTCTTATCCAGAGCAACTTACAGTAGTGAATGCATACTTTTCATACATTTTTTTTTTCTTTTTTCTCCATACTGGTCCCCCGTGGGAATCAAACCCACAACCTTGGCATTGCAAACACCATGCTCTACCAACTGAGCCACACGGGGTTGTAGGGGTTGATGTAACGACACACACACACACACACACACACTGTGACACACAGGC
>NC_042976.1:12767657-12790157 GCF_901001165.1 Salmo trutta | reverse complement strand
GATCTGTTGTTTCATATAGGGCTGATCTGTTGTTTCATATAGGGCTGATCTGTTGTTTCATATAGGGCTGATCTGTTGTTTCATATAGAGCTGATATGATCTGTTGTTTCATATAGAGCTGATATGATCTGTTGTTTCATATAGACTTGATATGATCTGTTGTTTCATATAGGGCTGATCTGTTGTTTCATATAGGGCTGATATGATCTGTTGTTTCATATAGAGCTGATATGATCTGTTGTTTCATATAGGGCTGATATGATCTGTTGTTTCATATAGAGCTGATATGATCTGTTGTTTCATATAGGGCTGATATGATCTGTTGTTTCATATAGAGCTGATATGATCTGTTGTTTCATATAGGGCTGATATGATCTGTTGTTTCATATAGGGCTGATATGATCTGTTGTTTCATATAGAGCTGATATGATCTGTTGTTTCATATAGAGCTGATATGATCTGTTGTTTCATATAGAGCTGATATGATCTGTTGTTTCATATAGGGCTGATATGATCTGTTGTTTCATATAAATCTGATATGATCTGTTGTTTCATATAGGGCTGATCTGTTCTTTCATATAGAGCTGATCTGTTGTTTCATATAGAGCTGATCTGTTGTTTCATATAGAGCTGATATGATCTGTTGTTTCATATAGGGCTGATATGATCTGTTGTTTCATATAGAGCTGATATGATCTGTTGTTTCTTATAGGGCTGATCTGTTGTTTCATATAGAGCTGATATGATCTGTTGTTTCATATAGGGCTGATATGATCTGTTGTTTCATATAGGGCTGATCTGTTGTTTCATATAGAGTTGATATGATCTGTTGTTTCATATAGAGCTTATATGATCTGTTGTTTCATATAGGGCTGATATGATCTGTTGTTTCATATAGGGCTGATATGATCTGTTGTTTCATATAGAGCTGATATGATCTGTTGTTTCATATAGGGCTGATATGATCTGTTGTTTCATATAGGGCTGATCTGTTGTTTCATATAGAGCTGATATGATCTGTTGTTTCATATAGAGCTGATATGATATGTTGTTTCATATAGGGCTGATATGTTGTTTCATATAGGGCTGATCTGTTGTTTCATATAGGGCTGATATGATCTGTTGTTTCATATAGAGCTGATATGATCTGTTGTTTCATATAGAGCTGATATGATCTGTTGTTTCATATAGAGCTGATATGATCTGTTGTTTCATATAGGGCTGATATGATCTGTTGTTTGGTATTGGTCTGATACAGTATGTGTGGATTAGGGAGTATTATGGTGAGGCTGTTGTGCCCGTGCTGACCATGTGTCCCTGTTTCTGACTGAGTGACCTTGATGTGACCTTGTCTCTCCCTTAAATTATATGTGTATATTATGAATGAGGGGTTCTGTCCTGTACTGTTCCTGATTCTGACCGTGTCTCTCTCTCTCTCTCTCTTACAGACCTGTCTGGAGTTGGAGCGGTACCTGCAGACGGAGCCCAAGCGTCTATCAGAGCTGTTTGACGAGGAGCTCGACTGCCTCCTGACGCCTGCCTTCATGGAGGGTGCTGACAGTGACCTGATGGATCCCCTGGACCCACTCCTCCCCAGCCTCCCTGACCAGCCCAGCCCCCCTCCCCTCCTCATCTCCCTCCCCAAGGTCCTACAGGCCCCACACCTCCACAACACCAAGGCCTCTGAAAAAGAGTCTGGAGCAAAGACCACCAAGGAGGGGGTCAACGGGGTCAACGCTGCCCAGCTGAGTGCCGTCACATCCCTCACGCCGCCCTCCTCGCCGGAGCTGGGCCGCCACCTGGTCAAGCCCACGCAGACTCTCACCGCTACAGCCGACGGCACGCTCACGCTCAAACTGGTGGCCAAGAAGGTTGGTCTGAACGCAGCCAAGCTGGTGGCCATGCACGCCACGCTACCCTCGCCGCCCAGCAGGGGGGCACACAGCGACAGCGAGCAGGGGTCTGGGTCGCTGGGGGGAGATATCCCTGAGAACAAGAAGAGAGTCCATCGCTGCCAGTTCAACGGCTGCAGGAAGGTTTACACCAAGAGTTCTCATCTGAAGGCCCACCAGAGAACACACACCGGTGAGACAGAACCTATAGGTCTTAACCTTGTGCACTGTGTACCAGGCATCAAACACACTGCCTGAAAACACACTGCCTGAAAACTGTCTAGCCTGGCCATGCACCTACAGTAACACAGGTGCAACATGCACCTAACAAAAGAGCCAGAAAGATGATAGGTTTAGGTTTTAACGCTCTGCCTGAAAACAGAAAGATGATAGGTTTAGGTTTTAACGCTCTGCCTGAAAACAGAAAGATGATAGGTTTAGGTTTTAACGCTCTGCCTGAAAACAGAAAGATGATAGGTTTAGGTTTTAACGCTCTGCCTGAAAACAGAAAGATGATAGGTTTAGGTTTTAACGCTCTGCCTGAAAACAGAAAGATGATAGGTTTAGGTTTTAACGCTCTGCCTGAAAACAGAAAGATGATAGGTTTAGATTTTAACGCTCTGCCTGAAAACAGAAAGATGATAGGTTTAGGTTTTAACGCTCTGCCTGAAAACAGAAAGATGATAGGTTTAGGTTTTAACGCTCTGCCTGAAAACAGAAAGATGATAGGTTTAGGTTTTATCGCTCTGCCTGAAAACAGAAAGATGATAGGTTTAGATTTTAACGCTCTGCCTGAAAACAGAAAGATGATAGGTTTAGGTTTTAATTAACGCTCTGCCTGAAAACAGAAAGATGATAGGTTTAGATTTTAACGCTCTGCCTGAAAACAGAAAGATGATAGGTTTAGGTTTTAACGCTCTGCCTGGAAACAGGAAGATGATAGGTTTAGGTTTTAACGCTCTGCCTGAAAACAGAAAGATGATAGGTTTAGGTTTTAACGCTCTGCCTGAAAACAGAAAGATGATAGGTTTAGGTTTTAATTAATGCTCTGCCTGAAAACAGAAAGATGATAGGTTTAGGTTTTAACGCTCTGCCTGAAAACAGAAAGATGATAGGTTTAGGTTTTAATGCTCTGCCTGAAAACAGAAAGATGATAGGTTTAGGTTTTAATTAACGCTCTGCCTGGAAACAGAAAGATGATAGGTTTAGGTTTTAATGCTCTGCCTGAAAACAGAAAGATGATAGGTTTAGGTTTTAATTAACGCTCTGCCTGAAAACAGAAAGATGATAGGTTTAGGTTTTAATTAACGCTCTGCCTGAAAACAGAAAGATGATAGGTTTAGGTTTTAACGCTCTGCCTGGAAACAGAAAGATGATAGGTTTAGGTTTTAATGCTCTGCCTGAAAACAGAAAGATGATAGGTTTAGGTTTTAATTAACGCTCTGCCTGGAAACAGAAAGATGATAAGTTTAGGTTTTAATGCTCTGCCTGAAAACAGAAAGATGATAGGTTTAGGTTTTAATGCTCTGCCTGGAAACAGAAAGATGATAGGTTTAGGTTTTAATGCTCTGCCTGGAAACAGAAAGATGATAGGTTTAGGTTTTAACGCTCTGCCTGAAAACAGAAAGATGATAGGTTTAGGTTTTAACGCTCTGACCTAAAAACACAAAGATGATAGGTTTAGGTTTTAACGCTCTGCCTGAAAACATCTGCTTGGCTCTCAGTTCTCAGCATGATTGGGGTAAGTGCAAGGATTGCAATCCAAAGGTATCAAGTAAAAACAATGAGGCATTATTGATCTATCCCTCTATCTCCCAGTGTGAGCTAAAAATAAATATATCAGCTCTCCAGTGATGCCTCTCATTCACCTCAGTGACTCTATTGAGTCTCTAACTGAAACCAGTCTCTCCATCCACAAGCTGCCAGCGAGGGAGTGATATGGTAATTGCCAGATGATTGATAGACTGACAGGTCTAAATGGAGTCTCCGTGCTAATTCAGCCATATCTGCTGCAGCCTGGAGTATGTAACCGCCGCTGCCCTCCCCGTGAACCAGAGAGAGAGAGAGAGAAGTCCCAGGCTAACATGGCCTCCGCTTAGCATTAGTCGTAGCTCTAGCATCAGTGTTAGTTCCGCTAATCCTTCTCCTGAGGCCTGCTGTTGACTCGGCAGGTTTCATGGCTGCCACGCGCTACAGCGCTAGCGATGCTAATCACCAAGGCGTTCGTTCGCCCCTTCCTTATTTCCCACCACCAAAATGGGAGGAGGGAAAGGGGGGGGGAAATGAGTGAGGGATAGAAGAGAAAACAACTGCAGCATGCTGCCTATAGCTGTGTAGCTCCGGCCCTGGTATGTCCATTACAAGACAAGAGCAGTATAGTACAGGGATGTAATTCGCTCCAATTCCCTTTTTTGGTTATAATGTCCATACATCAGGACACACAGGGAGGGAGATTAAGATTAGTGCAGGATTTAAAGGTCCAATGCAGCCGTTTTTATCTCAATATCAAATCATTTCTGGGTAACAATGAAGTACCTTACTGTAGTTGTTTTCAATTAAAAAGAGCAAAAGAGCAATTTGTCAAGTAATATTTTTGCTAGGAGTGTCTGGGAGTGGTCCGAGTGGGGAGGCGAAAACTGAAAACTAGCCGTTATTGGCAGAGAGGTTTGGAACTCAAACAGCTCTTACACTAAAAGGGCACTCTCATAATTTTTTATAATTTCACAGTATTATTCCAACCTCAAAGTGTAGGAAATATATATAAAACACAGGGAAAATATGTTTCTGAGTCCACTGGGCCTGGGAGCCTAGCTGCATGGGGTTGACATCAATAGCAGCTTCGGTTCAGACAGTCCATAAGGGAACACACAGCCTTTCACTGAGGTTTAATAACCATAGAATTAGAATGTCCATACGTGGGGTTGGAATTCCCCTCAACCACGCCCACAAATTGGGGAAAACAAACATTATTTCCTATTGACCCCAATTGTAAAAGAGCCAACTTCATTGTCGGTTTTTAGTTATAACTTCATCGATTTTGGGGAAATAACAAAACATGCCGAAAAGATGATGTGTTGTTCAATGTACATGTAACCAGGTAAAAAAATCTGACCTACTGTTCGCACATAGGGAAATAGAGCCTGAGAGAAAAGCCCAGTGACTTCAGGCTATTCGGCATGTGAGAGTGGGAAATCTGAGGACCCGGTGTCCAAGTAGGCTACACGTACATATGCGTGAGGAAAACATTTCATCACATGTAAGACATTTAACTTGTTTAGTATAGTCGGTTTGAACCTACACTCACTCACATGGCTGTATAGTCCGATGGTTTGTGTTGTTGGTCTTGGCTAGCTTAATGTACCGGTCGGTAACTAGCTAGCACTCACTCACATGGCTGTATAGTCCGTTTGTTTGTGTTGTTGGTCTTGGCTAGCTTAATGTACCGGTCGGTAACTAGCTAGCACTCACTCACATGGCTGCTAGGACCGTCATGAAAAGGGGCATGCTGGAATCCCTACAATATGAAGTGATTCTATGTAGTGGGAGCAGGCAATGTTGAAAAGTGATCTTTAGACCTGTTGTACTTTCTCAAAGGTAGTTTTGTAATTGACTAAAACAAGCCCACAACAAGAAAATTGCATTTTAAAAAGGTCACGGATTTGCTGTGGGCCAATGGGGTAACCACAGGTTGTTTTCCCCACAGGCGGGCAGGGACGCAATGTCTTATCTAAAACCGACCGGAACTATTCTAGTCAGAACAGAAACCCACCCAACATTTTCCTATCTTCACTCCTCTGGTGTTGGGAATGGATGGTTTGTTTTAGGGAGATGGGAGCTTCTGCATGGATGGAACTCTAGGAAATGGGCCAGTCTGTCTGCTGTAACTTCAGCTGAGAGCTGAGAGATCATAATAGGCCCTACGCTCTATCTCCAGTTGACTGAGGAAATGTAATTAACTGCAGAACACAGGCACCTGTGATGCTGGTGGGAGGGGGTGATGAATCAGAGGGGGTGCGTTGCTAGGTGACCATATCAGAAACAGGCGAGAGGAGAGTACGTAATTGGCTGATTATTTGCAGCTCCTGGTACCAGTCTCAGCCTGTTTCAACAAAGTGCTGCCCATTCCAACTACCCCTGCCCCTAACACCAGCCACCCCTCAAATCCAGCTTCCCCCCCACCCCCAAAAAAACCTCCCACCCGCCCCAACCTGCTCTCTTTTTTGGGGGATTTGGGTTGCCAGGCAACTGTATTAGACTCATCCAGAGCAGAGCCATAATTGGCTGGTGGTGCTGAGTGTCCATGGCTGGCGGATTCACGGATTCAGCCGGCTCCACTTCTCTCTCTCTCTCTCTCTCTCTCTCTCTCTCTCTCTCTCTCTCTCTCTCTCTCTCTCTCTCTCTCTCTCTCTCTCTCTCACACACACACACAAACTCTCTCTCGCTCTCTCTCTCTTTCTCACACAAACTCTCTCTCTCTGCCGGTTACTAGGAGACTCCATCATGCATCCTCGCTTCGCAGAGTTATAATTGGCTGGCATAGCGGTTGGCGTGGCACTGTGGTGGTGGGTCCAAGCCGGCCCTGCTTCATTCTGTCAAGTCTGGAGAGGAGGAGAAGGGAGGGAGGGAGGGAGGGAGGGAGGGAGGGAGGGAGGGAGGGAGGGGAAATGCGAAGGGGAGGTGCTGATGGTAGTGGAGAGGAGGAGAGGAGTAGGAGCGTTGGCCAATTACTGGGGAAGGGGTGTGAAACGTTTACTGTCTCGCACCTGTGGCCACAAGACTCTCCAAAATGACAGAGAGCGGTCCTTGATGACTGACTGCCTGCCTGTCTGTCTGCCTTTCTGCATGCCTCTATCCCTGCTTGCCTGCCTCTATTCCTGCCTGCCTGTCTGCCTCCTTGCCTATCTCTGTCTGTCTGCCTGCCTGCCTCTATCCCTGCCTTCCTGCATCTATCCCTGCCTGTCTGTCTCTATTCCTCCCTGCCTACCTGCCTATATCCCTGCCTGCCTGCCTGCCTGTCTGTCTCTATCCCTCCCTGCCTACCTGCCTATATCCCTGCCTGCCTGCCTGTCTGTCTCTATCCCTCCCTGCCTACCTGCCTATATCCCTGCCTGCCTGCCTGTCTGCCTCTATCCCTCCCTGCCTACCTGCCTATATCCCTGCCTGCCTGTCTGTCTCTATCCCTCCCTGCCTACCTGCCTATATCCCTGCCTGCCTGTCTGTCTCTATCCCTCCCTGCCTACCTGCCTATATCCCTGCCTGCCTGCCTGTCTGTCTCTATCCCTCCCTGCCTACCTGCCCATATCCCTGCCTGCCTGCCTGCCTGTCTCTATCCCTCCCTGCCTACCTGCCTATATCCCTGCCTGCCTGCCTGTCTGCCTGCTGCCTGTCTGCCTGTCTCAGTCCCTCCTTGCCTGTGCCTGCCTCTACCCCCCCCTGTATGCCTGTCTCTATCCCTCCTTGCCTGTGCCTGCCTCTATCCCTGCCTGCCTCTATCTCTCCCTCTGCCTGCTTCTAGCCCTCTCTGTCTGCCTGACTCTATCCCTGCCTGCCTGCCTGCCTCTATCCCTGCCTGCCTCTATTCTTGCCTGCCTCTATCTCTCCCTCTTCCTGCCTCTATCTCTCCCTCTGCCTGTCTCTATCCATCCCTGTCTGCCTGTCTCTATCCCTCCCTGCCTGTCTGTCTTCCTCTATCCTACCCTGCTTGTCTGCTTGCCTCTATCCCTCCCTCCCTCCCTCTCTCCCTCCCTCCCTCCCTGCCTGCCTGCCTGCCTGCCTGCCTGCCTGCCTGCCTGCCTGCCTGCCTGCCTGCCTGCCTGCCTGCCTGCCTTCCTCTATCCCTCCCTCCCTGCCTGCCTGGCCTGCCTAACAGGCTCTCATGACAAGGCAACACTGTCTGGGGGTATGATCTGTTATAGCTTTTACACCGTGGAAGAGAATGGGCAAATAAAAAGCCTCAGGTCTTTTGGCAAAATGTTTATGAGTGTATCAAGAGGCAGAGGCAGATGTTCAGAATGTGTTGCGTTCATATGTTCACCCCAGAGGTAGAGGAGTGTTGTGTGGAGTGTGTTAACTGGAATCTGGCTGTAAAGTGGTGTGTTGCTGATTCAATGCTGAGGTGTTGCCGTCTCTCTGGCTTCGTCTGAAATGGCATCCTATTCCATATATAGTGCACTACGCATAGGGTTCTGATCAAAAGTAGTGCACTATATAGGGAATAGGGTGCCATTTTGGTTGCACCCTCTTGCTCTAACAGCAGTACAGGGTCATGACCCAGTACACAGAATGCCCTCTACTGATTTGAATAATATTTAAAACACAGAAAGGAAAGCACAGCAGATGATCCTGAGGTGTTTCTACCCTGAAATCTGTCACACTTCCACAATCTCACCACAGACAACGGATCAAATAATATCTCAAAAGAAACGGAATGAGAAAAGAGAATGAGAAATTAAAAAGGATTTGAGGTATCACTCACAATCCAGGTGCCTCTTGTAATTCCCATGTCATCGTACAACATGGAGGATGAGGGGACATGCATTGCATCATCTCACATCCCTCTGTTCTCCTCTCCATCTCTGTCATCTTTTACTTTCTGTTGCATCATCGTGCTCGCAGCAGATTCCACAGTGCTCTGAGATTATGTAAAACAAAACTGCATCACCCTTTACCGTCTGCTGCTGGGGTTGCCTCAGATTTACTTTTGGCAATGAAATCACTGACATTTCTACTGCTAATCAACACCTTTTATTGCAGGTGTTTTGTAGCAGAATTGGCTTAAATGACTTCAATCAACATATGCAGTGCTCCACACAGTACATTGCTGCAAATCAGCAGAATGTGTTTTACCATGCACATTTTAAAAGTTTATTCTTTAATTCTACTGGAGGAAATGAGAACACACTTTTCCATTTACTTTGGGGATTAAAAGGAAAAGCTCCTCAGTGTGATTCTGAGAATCACCAGAGCTGTGTTCTGTAGAGTACCTTCCCCACCTCCATTCATCTCCATTTATCTCCATTCATCTCCATTCACCACCTTCCCCACCTCCATTCATCTCCATTCATCTCCATTCATCTCCATTCACCACCTTCCCCACCTCCATTCATCTCCATTCACCTCCATTAATCTCCATTCATCTCCATTCACCACCTTCCCCACCTCCATTCATCTCCATTCATCTCCATTCATCTCCATTCACCACCTTCCCCACCTCCATTTATCTCCATTCATCTCCATTCACCACCTTCCCCACCTCCATTCATCTCCATTCATCTCCATTCATCTCCATTCATCTCCATTCATCTCCATTCATCTCCATTCACCACCTTCCCCACCTCCATTTATCTCCATTCATCTCCATTCACCACCTTCCCCATCTCCATTCATCTCCATTCATCTCCATTCATCTCCATTCATCTCCATTCACCACCTTCCCCACCACCATTCATCTCCATTCATCTCCATTCAACACCTTCCCCACCTCCATTCATCTCCATTCATCTCTATTCACCACCTTCCCCACCTCCATTCATCTCCATTCATCTCCATTCATCACCTTCCCCACCTCCATTCATCTCCATTCACCACCTTCCCCACCTCCATTCATCTCCATTCATCTCCATTCACCTCCATTCACCACCTTCCCCACCTCCATTCATCTCCATTCACCACCTTCCCCACCTCCATTCATCTCCATTCATCTCCATTCACCACCTTCCCCACCTCCATTCATCTCCATTCATCTCCATTCACCACCTTCCCCACCTCCATTCATCTCCATTCATCTCCATTCACCACCTTCCCCACCTCCATTCATCTCCATTAATCTCCATTCACCACCTTCCCCACCTCCATTCATCTCCATTCACCACCTTCCCCACCTCCATTCATCTCCATTCATCTCCATTCACCACCTTCCCCACCTCCATTAATCTCCATTCATCTCCATTCACCACCTTCCCCATCTCCATTCATCTCCATTCATCTCCATTCATCTCCATTCATCTCCATTCACCTCCATTCACCACCTTCCCCACCTCCATTCATCTCCATTCACCTCCATTCACCACCTTCCCCACCTCCATTCATCTCCATTCACCTCCATTCACCACCTTCCCCACCTCCATTCATCTCCATTCACCTCCATTCACCACCTTCCCCACCTCCATTCGTCTCCATTCACCTCCATTCACCTCCATTCATCTCCATTCATCTCCATTCATCTCCATTCACCTCCATTCACCACCTTCCCCACCTCCATTCATCTCCATTCATCTCCATTCATCACCTTCCCCACCTCCATTCTTCTCCCTTCACCTCCATTCACCACCTTCCCCATCTCCATTCTTCTCCATTCATCTCCATTCCTCTCCATTCATCTCCATTCACCTCCATTCACCACCTTCCCCACCTCCATTCATCTCCATTCACCTCCATTCACCTCCATTCATCTCCATTCACCTCCATTCACCACCTTCCCCTCCATTCATCTCCATTCACCTCCATTCACCACCTTCCCCACCTCCATTCATCTCCATTCACCTCCATTCACCTCCATTCATCTCCATTCACCTCCATTCACCACCTTCCCCATCTCCATTCATCTCCATTCACCTCCATTCACCACCTTCCCCACCTCCATTAAGCTCCATTCACCACCTTCCCCACCTCCATTCATCTCCATTCACCTCCATTCATCTCCATTCACCTCCATTCCCCACCTTCCCCACCTCCATTCTTCTCCATTCATCTCCATTCATCTCCATTCACCTCCATTCACCTTCATTCACCTCCATTCACCTCCATTCACCACCTTCCCCACCTCCATTCATCTCCATTCACCTCCATTCATCTCCATTCACCTCCATTCACCACCTTCCCCACCTCCATTCATCCCCATTCATCTCCATTCACCTCCATTCACCTCCATTCACCTCCATTCACCTCCATTCACCACCTTCCCCACCTCCATTCATCTCCATTCACCTCCATTCATCTCCATTCACCTCCATTCACCACCTTCCCCACCTCCATTCATCCCCATTCATCTCCATTCACCTCCATTCACCTCCATTCACCTCCATTCACCTCCATTCACCACCTTCCCCACCTCCATTCATCTCCATTCACCTCCATTCATCTCCATTCACCTCCATTCACCACCTTCCCCACCTCCATTCATCCCCATTCATCTCCATTCACCTCCATTCACCTCCATTCATCTCCATTCACCACCATGTCTCCCATAGGGACTCCTCTCCTCACCCTCTACTTCCTCTGTCTCCCATAGGGACTCTCCTCTCCTCACCCTCTACTTCCTCTGTCTCCTATAGGGACCCTCCTCTCCTCACCCTCTACTTCCTCTGTCTCCCATAGGGACTCTCCTCTCCTCACCCTCTACTTCCTCTGTCTCCCATAGGGCCTCTCCTCTCCTCACCCTCTACTTCCTCTGTCTCCCATAGGGACTCTCCTCTCCTCACCCTCTACTTCCTCTGTCTCCCATAGGGCCTCTCCTCTCCTCACCCTCTACTTCCTCTGTCTCCCATAGGGCCTCTCCTCTCTCCTCACCCTCTACTTCCTCTGTCTCCCACTGTCGCCTGTGATTTGGACATACCACTGCTCTCCCGATTGAGCCGCTTAGATTTCACTTTATGGCACTTTAGTCTAGTTAGGAAGATTGGTAGACATGGTGATCAGGGGAGACGGTGGCAGCTGGCTGACTGGAAGTACGGTATTACTTCCCATTAAGCGTCATTAAGATCCCAATTATCGTTACCACCCCCGGATCTGAATCAACCGCGGCAGCAGTGCTCGACAGCACCAGGGCAGGTGCCACCCCAAAACCTTCCCCGACTTTAGCCCCCTCCCACCCCCCACCCACCAGGTCCAGGCCCATTCGAACACAGCCAGCCTGGTCCCCAGGAGGGGTACCTCAGGGTCCGGATCCCCCCCCTCCGCACCCTGCTGCACCCGCCTTTCACATCCCAAAAGGGATTTTTTTTTTTACCAGGGAGATAAAAATACAACATGTGAACAATAGATATCTCCCTCTCCCATCTGTTTAACTGGGGAGAAATTCATTAGAATTTCAGATCTCTCCACAGGGGGTCAGGGAGCAGAGAGGAGAGGAGGATGACGGGGGCAGAGGAAAGAAGAAAAAAAGGTTTTGTTTTTCACGGTGATTTTAGTTTTAGGACTATGAATTAATATAGGTTCGCTGAAAGACTTCATTTAGAGAACTCTCTGAGTTTCAGGCTGGCTAATTGACATGATTGGTTAATGTAAAACCCTGTGGTGAATAAGCCTGGGTGTGTTATCCTGGGCTGGGTAACTACGGTAACACAGGTACATTAACTAGCTGGGAGGAGCTCATCTGTGGCTGCTTGGTGATGTTGTAGCAGTTTACATCTCACTATTCCCACCTTAAAACAGAAAAGAACTGTTGTATTCAGGTCACAGCTGTTTAAAGTGTAACGTTTTCTTTTCTCTGTCTGTCTTGTCAGGTGAGAAACCGTACAAGTGCTCCTGGGAGGGCTGTGAGTGGCGTTTCGCCCGGAGCGACGAGCTGACGAGGCACTACCGCAAACACACCGGAGCCAAACCATTCAAGTGTAACCACTGTGACAGGTATGTACCACACACGCCAACATCAATTGCACACACACACTTTGCATGTCCCCGACCAAATGGTATAGAAGTGACAGCGGATAGGACATGATCTGCATGTGACAGAGAAATGATCTATCTCAAACAAACACTCATCACACACAAGTACATCAATACACAGTGCACTACAGTAACCACGTGTACATTGATGGTGGAAGGGGGAGTTAGCCGTATATAATGTAAAGTGCTTTGAGCTGTAGAAAAATATTTGCTACGTAAATGCAAGTCATCGCTGTAATGTCCCCTCGGACAGCCCCAGTCCCAGTAGCAATGCTCTTCCTCTCTGTCTCCGTTTCCCTCTCTGTCCTCATCATGTGCATAGCAGCACTCTACAGACTGGCTCTCCTCGCGTCCCTGGCAGTTAACACAGGATCTGCTCCAGTCTGCTGAGTAACTCAGTCACAGGCCAGTCCTATGTTACCCTGTGAATAGGCCGTTCTCACACGCTGCTCTACCCTGCTTCCCCTGCTGATGGTACTGGCAGGGCTGCATGCTGACACTATCAGTAAAAGCACAAGTGGAAAAAAGTGAGATGGTTATATAACAGAAGAAACAAGGAACTAAGGAGAGAGAGAGCGACCAAACACGAACCAGATTGGGCAAGCAGACACTCTCTCCTCACACACTCGTTCACACACCCGTACACACACTCATACACACACCCGTACACACACTCGTACACACACTCGTACACACACTCGTACACAGGAGATCATCCATTTTCGAACAACAGACACAGTGACACTCATCAGACCCCTCTGTCCTGCTGGATACACAAAGGAGTGTGTGTGTGTGTGTGTGTGTGTGTGTGTGTGTGTGTGTGTGTGTGTGTGTGTGTGTGTGTGTGTGTGTGTGTGTGTGTGTGTGTGTGTGTGTGTGTGTGACAGAGAGGGCACATTTGCATTAGTGTGGGTCTGTGATTGATAAGCTGTCAGGGGATAATAGCAGGAAGCAGTCAACCTGTACGTGTCCCAAAAGGCACCCTATTCCCTACAATAGTGCACTACTTTTGACCAGAGCCTATAGGGAATACCAGGAGAGGGTAACATTTGGGAGGCAGACCCTGTCTTTACACACAGGCAACACTTACACACTGGGGCCAAGGCGCAAGCTGATCGCTCCAGGTGGAGCCACAATTACCCAGCTCCCTCTCTGTCCCCCTCCAGAAGGGGACCGCTTTCCAAAATCCACCATCTCCCTCCCTCCCTCCCTCCACACACACACACACACACACACACACCCACACACACACACACATTATCCTAGACCAGCCTTAGCCACTGTATATAATACACCATAGCCCCACTCAAGCCCCCAACTCGGGAGAGTGCATAATCAAATCCATGTTCACACACTCATTACCAGCATATATGTTGGCTGTTGGCTAACAATGGGGCTATTTGTAGTAAGCCTGCTACAGTTACGGGAAGTCCAGATGCCAGGCCAGCTTTAGATACACACACAGCCTCCAGGACTTGGATGTGAGCTCAGCCAGCCAGCCAACTAGTTCAGACACTCAGACTCTCTCTCTTTCTCGCTCTTTCTCTCTCTCTCTCTCTCTTTCTCTCTCTCTCGCTTACTCTCTCTCTCTTTCTCTCTCTCTCTCTAACGTGCGTCCTAGGGGACTCTATTTGGACCCTCCCAGTACCTCTAGTTTAGGTTTGAACCTAACCCCCTCCTGATCACTGCATGTTCTGCTGACACACACATACTATATACCAGGGTTACCCAACTGATGGCCAACCGGACTAATTTGGCCCACAAATGATGTTATTTGGCCCCCCAAATTTGGACATCAAATTTGAATTTTGAAAATCTGTCCCCGCGCATAGAGAGATACTGTATACAGTATGTGATCGCATACAAATGTTAGCAACGTTTTTTTAGTCAAATATTCTATATCTGTTTGGGTGTGTGGGTGTGTCTGACAGAGAGGGTACATTAACATTAGCATGGGGCTGTGATTGATAAACTGTCAGGTGATAATAGTAGGAAGCTGTCAGCATACCACCCTGCATCCCACTGCTGGCTTGCCTCTGAAGCAGAGCAGGGTTGGTCCTGGATGGGAGACCAGATGCTGCTGGAAGTGGTGTTGGAGGGCCAGTAGGAGGCACTCTTTCCTCTGGTCTAAAAAATAACATTTAAAAAAAGAATCCCAATCCCCCAGGGCAGTGATTGGGGACATTGCCCTGTGTAGAGTGCTGTCTTTCAGATGGGACATTAAACAGGTGTTCTGACTCTCTGTGGTCACTAAAGATCCCATGGCACTTATTGTAGGGGTGTTAACCCCAGTGTCCTGGATAAGTTCCCAATCCGGCCCTCATACCATTATGGCCACCTAATCATCCCCAGATTCCAATTGGCTCATTCATCTCCCCGTAACTATTCCCCAGGTCGCTGCTGTAAATGAGAATGTGTTCAACTTACCTGGTTAAAAAAACATTTGTAATTTTGTTCCGGTCCCCTGACAATCCGCTCAAGATAAAAATAGTCCTGTCGCTGAATGTAGTCGATGATCCCTGCTATATACACACTCGCAAATACTCCCATGCACATCTTTCTGTCGCAGAGACGAATAGAAGATGAAAGGAAGGAAGGAAGGAAGGAAATGTGAGGCACAGCATTGCAGTAGGTGTGTGATAAAGAACACCCAGAGTGGAGCTGGCTGGATCACTACCTATAACTCATCTGCTGATTATGTCTTAGTAGTATTTCACTCACACTGGGAAACGGCTGTAAAATGGCTGCCAAAACACTGAGTGTGAATAAGATGAAAGTGTGGAGCATCCCAAATGGCACCCTATTCCCAAAATAGTGCACTACTTTTGACCATGGCCCAATGTGACCCTATTCTCTATATAGTGCACTACTTTTGACCAGAGCCCTATGGGCCCTGAATTAATGCACTATACGTGAAAGTATTCAGACCACTTGACTTTTTCCATATTTCTTTTATGTTACAGCCTTATTCTAAAATTTATTAAATTGTATTTTTGCCACGTCGATCTACACACAATATCCCATAATGACTGTGAAGCCTTTGTAATTGATGAAGCTCTCATCTTAAAAGCACATTCAAATGATTTCCTTGTTGATATTGTCTTCTTAAACAGATTGTGGCCACTCCTAAATGAATGGTAATGATACACAGAATAGATAAATATGGATGGTAATGCATTAAGCATCTGTCCCTCTCGTCTGTCAGTCAGCTGTCTGAGCTGAAGCTCCTACCTAAACAAACAGTAGACTGGCTCTACATCCCAAATGGCATCCTATCCCCTAGATAGTGCACTACTTTTGACCAGAGCCCTGGTCAAAAGATGTGCACTATAAAGGGAATAGGGTGCCATTTGGGATGCAGGCTGGAACATAGGTTAACTCAACCCTGTCTTCTGCTGGGCCTTTGAAGCATCTTGTGAGTGACGCGGCAACCATCAAACAGGCGCGTTGATCTCCCCTCTGTGAGGCAGCCTGTTCAGGCACCTTAGGGAACGCCTGGCTGGATGGGCCAGGAGGAACTCACATTACCATCAGAATGGGAGAAAGTTGAACAGTAAACACAGCCAGTGTGTTGAGCTCTGAGCCCCTCTGTCATCCTTTCCGATACACACACAGGAACGTCATTAATTCTGCCTAATCAAGCTGGGACCCCCTGCAGGGCGAGGTAGAGGGGTGCAGGGGGGACGGGACGGGGGGCGTACCAGCTGGTGTGGCAGCCTCTGACAGTGACTTGGAGGGCCATCTGTCCAACCAGCGGACCTTACTCAGCCCCCACTGGCCCTCTAGCAGTCACACCAGACAAGTACAACATGGTCAGTTCAAAAGGAAGGTGTGACGGAAGGAGAGAGAGAGAAAGGGAGAGAAAGAGAATACATTAAATGAAAGAGAAAAGTCTTGAAGTCTTGAATAGCAACCAGCTCTGAGAGAGAGACTGAGAGAGAGAGAGACTGCGAGAGAGAGAGACTGAGAGAGAGAGAGACTGCGAGAGAGAGAGACTGCGAGAGAGAGAGACTGAGAGAGAGAGACTGAGAGAGAGAGAGACTGCGAGAGAGAGAGACTGCGAGAGAGAGACTGAGAGAGAGAGAGAGACTGCGAGAGAGAGACTGCGAGAGACTGAGAGAGAGAGAGACAGAGAGAGAGAGACTGCGCGAGAGAGAGACTGCGAGAGAGAGAGACAGAGAGAGAGACTGAGAGAGAGAGAGAGAGAGAGAGAGTGAGAGAGAGAGACTGCGAGAGAGAGACTGCGAGAGAGAGAGACTGCGAGAGAGAGAGACTGAGAGAGAGAGACTGAGAGAGAGAGACTGAGAGAGAGAGAGAGAGAGACAGAGAGAGAGAGTGAGAGAGAGAGAGACTGCGAGAGAGAGACTGCGAGAGAGAGAGACTGCGAGAGAGAGAGAGACTGCGAGAGAGAGAGAGAGACTGCGAGAGAGAGAGACTGCGAGAGAGAGAGACTGCGAGAGAGAGAGAGACTGCGAGAGAGAGAGAGAGAGAGAGACTGTGAGAGAGACTGCGAGAGAGAGAGAGACTGCGAGAGAGAGAGAGACTGCGAGAGAGAGAGAGACTGCGATTAGGATCTGGCTAAAAATACTTGAATCAGTTATAGAACCCATTGCCCTTTATGGTTGTGAGGTCTGGGGTCCGCTCACCAACCAAGAATTCACAAAATGGGACAAACACCAAATTGAGACTCTGCATGCAGAATTCTGCAAAATATCCTCCGTGTACAACGTAAAACACCAAATAATGCATGCAGAGCAGAATTAGGCTGATACCCGCTAATTATCAAAATCCAGAAACGAGCCGTTAAATTCTACAACCACCTAAAAGGAAGCGATTCCCATATCTTCCATAACAAAGCCATCACCTACAGAGAGATGAACCTGGAGAAGCGTCCCCTAAGCAAGCTGGTCCTGTGGCTCTGTTCACAAACACAAACACACCCCACAGAGCCCCAGGACAGCAACACAATTAGACCCAACCAAATCATGAGAAAACAAAAAGATAATTACTTGATACATTGGGAAGAATTAACAAAAAAAAACAGAGCAAACATGAATGCTATTTGGTCCTAAACAGAGAGAACACAGTGGCAGAATACCTGACCACTGTGACTGACCCAAACTTAAGGAAAGCTTTGACTATGTACAGACTCAGTGAGCATAGCCTTGCAATTGAGAAAGGCTGCCATAGGCAGACCTGGCTCTCAAGAGAAGACAGGCTATGTGCACACTGCCCACAAAATGAGGTGGAAACTGAGCTGCACTTCTTAACCTCCTGCCAAATGTATGACCATATTAGAAACACATATTTCCCTCAGATTACACAGTTCCACAAAGAATTCGAAAACAAACCCGATTTTGATAAACTCCCATATCTACTGGGTGAAATACCACAGTGTGCCATCACAGCAGCAATATTTGTGACCTGTTGCCACAAGAAAAGGTCAACTAGTGAAGAACAAACACCATTGTAAATACAACCCATATTTATGCTTATTTATTTTCCCTTTTGTACTTTAACCATTTGTACATCGTTACAACACTGTATATATACATAATATGACATTTGTAATGTCTTTATTATTTTGGAACTTCTGTGTGGAATGTTTACTGTTCATTTTTATTGTTTATTTCACTTTTGTATATTACCTACCTCACTTGCTTTGGCAATGTTTTCATATGTTTCCCATGCCAATAAAGCCCCTTGAATTGAATTGAATTGAAAGAGATGCGAGAGAGAGAGAGAGAGACTGCGAGAGAGAGAGAGACTGCAAGAGAGAGAGAGAGAGAGAGAGACTGCGAGAGAGAGACTGCGAGAGACTGCGAGAGAGAGAGAGACTGCGAGAGAGAGAGAGACTGCGAGAGACTGCGAGAGAGAGAGAGACTGCGAGAGAGAGAGAGAGACTGCGAGAGAGAGAGACTGCGAGAGAGAGAGAGAGAGAGAGAGAGAGAGACTGCGAGAGAGAGACTGCGAGAGAGAGAGAGACTGCGAGAGAGAGAGAGACTGCGAGAGAGAGAGAGAGGACTGCGAGAGAGAGAGACTGGCGAGAGAGAGAGACTGGCGAGAGAGAGAGAGACTGGCGAGAGAGAGAGAGAGAGAGAGAGAGAGAGACTGCGAGAGAGAGAGAGACTGCGAGAGAGAGAGAGACTGCGAGAGAGAGAGAGACTGCGAGAGAGAGAGAGACTGCGAGAGAGAGAGACTGCGAGAGAGAGAGAGACTGCGAGAGAGAGAGAGAGAGAGACTGTGAGAGAGACTGCGAGAGAGAGACTGCGAGAGAGAGAGAGACTGCGAGAGAGAGAGAGACTGCGAGAGAGAGAGACTGCGAGAGAGAGAGAGACTGCGAGAGAGAGAGAGAGAGAGAGAGACTGAGAGAGAGACTGCGAGAGAGAGACTGCGAGAGACAGAGCGACTGCGAGAGAGAGAGAGAGAGAGACTGCATTGTCTTTCATAACTGTTCAGCGTTCTCCCACCACCCGTACACACCACGGCTAGCTGGAGAAATAGCCCATCATAGCTGTCTGGATAGAGAGAAACCTCTTCTGGATTTAAATTGCAGAGCTGTCTTTGGACAAATTAATAATGGATACAGCCATCGGCAAATTGAATTTTTAATTCCTCATTTCTCTCTCCCACATTTTGTTTTCTAGCTTGCTTTATTCATTTCAGTTGTGATTCATTTTATTGCTTTGCATGAGTGTAATAGGATAATCCACCCTTACAGCCCTGTAAAAGTAAAGGACATGTGGCGTATATATTCTCCCTGTTTGCTGTTATTTATCACCCTCCCCAGTAGCAGTATCCAGTGAGCTTAATCGATTAGTACCGAAACAGGCCTATGGGCCGTCCCCCCCCGCCCCCCCCACGCCTGTTCACATGTCATGACTCTAACTAATAAGGGGTTTCTGCCATAGTATTTCACCTCTAGCTGTGGTATAAATCGCAGAACCAGGGACCTTGATTTGTGGCTGCGTTGTGGAGAGTTACCACACATGCTCTTTAACAAACAGAGAACGAGCAATCCTGTTGCTGAACTGGCATGTCCTCGTTTTGACTAACACTTAGGTGATAAAAATTAAGCAAGATGTAATTTATTATTAAGAGGCAAATGTTTTTTGTCCTTGAAAGTCTTCACTCCCATCTGTACACGTGTTACACAGCTCTTTGTTTTCTCACACACACCAGCTGCTGATTTAGGCTCGCTGAACACAGATTATTAAACACATTTCTTTCTGTTTCATTTGCATCTTTGTCAGTGTTTGTCATTTTGTGTGGCTCAGTTGGTAGAGCGTAGCGCTTGCAATGCCAGAGTTATGGATTCGATTCCCACGGGAGACCAGTTTCGAAAAAAGTATGAAAATGTATTCACTCACTACTGTAAGTCGCTCTGGATAAGAGCGTCTGCTAAATGACTAACATGTCCAATGTACCAGCAGCAGGAGAGCAGTGTCTGTCGTAATATGTCACTTATCACTGATTTCTACCCAGATTATCTGAATGTCCATTTAAACCTCAACAGTTATCCAGCTAACATCTGGATGTACAGTTTAGAATCTGAGTATCCATCTTACTAAAGGCACAGATCAGTCATGCAGAAATGAAACTTTCAGCCTCTCGATTACCTCCCTGAATGCGTAACCATGTTTACCTACTGTTATTGAGTAACATAGAGTTTGACTTCCCCCACTAACAACCTCTTCTCTCTTTATTTCACTTCTCTCCAGGTGTTTCTCCAGGTCAGATCACTTGGCGCTGCACATGAAGAGGCACATCTAAGAGAGAGGGAGGAGGAGAGCGAGGAAGAAGAGCGAGAGAAGGGAGATAGGAGAGAAGAAGAAGTAGGCAGGAGGGAAGACGAACTACACACCAGCTCCAGCTCTCATCATCCCGAGGCTGCCCCTGCCACCTGAGACCTGACACTAGAAGCATAGTGTAGGGGATGACACGCTGGACGGATGTATGCCACGACCCTGGATGGACGGATGGTTGGCGAGGACAGATGGAGTGATGGAGGGAAAGAGGAGGAGGAGCTTGTTGTTTTTTTTTTATTCACACTTCCGTGATTCACACATCTCTACTCAACAGTCTACAACTCTCCTTTATTGCACCCTCTGATTAGCCATGCCTTGGTCTGATCCACGCCTGGTAACCCAGACACTGCCAAACCAATACGCTGATCCAGTTACAACCCATTTACACTCTACTGTTTATTTTATGTACATTTAAACTATAGAGCAACTTGGAAAGGAGATGGTTCACCCAGAATAAACTGCTACATTTTGACACGCCAATCGTCAGTGACTTGCAGAAGCAACGATGGGCACCCCAAACCATCAACAACTATTGGCCATTTTATTCTGGTGTGCTGTTTCCCAATCCCATCACAATGTTTTAGGGGTGTCTCTACCCTCACCAAGCCGTGTGAAATAACAACAATGCCAGAATAGCGAGAAGAGAGAGACCAATGGAACTAGTGGCCAATCCGTCAGTGGCGCCCCCTGTCTGTGGGAGGAGGGTCTGACACTTAAGAGAGTGAGCTCTGTGACCAGGATGCGGACTTCCTAGGCTCTCCTGTAGGAGGCGCTCTGCTCTCCTCTCTCACCTTCACTCCTGCCACCTCACAGGCAACATCTAACAAATGCGCAGCGACACTTTCTTGCCTTTGTTTTTTAAAGACAATTAATTATTATTATTAAGAATAAAGGTCTGTTTACTCTCAGCTGAAATGTCTTAAAAATTCACTGAAGGAAAAAAACTAAAACAGTTTATGTACGAACGAGGAACGATGTGCACATTCAAGGGAGGAACAACGAATGAACTTACCCCAACCCGTATGCACAGGCTAAACTCAGTAGCCGCTATCTGGCACTGATAGCTAAGAAGATGGAAAAACAAAAAAGAAATCACATGAACGCTGAAAGAAAAAGGATTTGTATTGTTGGCCTGATATGAAAGGAAAGGCCGTCTGTTATCCACTCTGTGTTTTTCTCCAATGCGATCCAGCTGAAAACAAACCTTGGCGGGACCTTCGAGGCTTCATCACCAAGCCAGGACCAGAACAGAACAGAAAACTGGAAAATGTTTGCTTTGTTTGTGTGGATTGTGGAACTCCACCATGGAAACCCCTATCTCCTCCAGTAGGGAGGGGCCTGGGAGGCTGGTCTGCTGTGACCACATCCCCTATTTGGGAGACTAGGGACATGATAGGCTACTGGACATGAATCTGGGTATTAGAAAGGACAACGTGGCCTCATCATCCCAGAGGGACTTGCCTGTTTCGTATCCATTGTCTGCACTGACTTTTTCAATGTTATCTGTGCTTTTTTTCATACAGTACAACAAAAAAAATGAAAAAATTATACAAATAAAAAAAACTGCATAAAAATACTCAAAAAAATACTACACAAAAAAAACTATTCCGTCTCTCTCACACCGTACAGGCACGTAGACACACACCAACACACAGAACAGCTTCTTTGCTCATGGCTCCACTTTGAGATAAGGAAAATATATGATTGAGTTAATGAACAGAGCTGGAAAGCAAAACACTGCATGGCAGCTTCTCACACTCGGATCGCTTCCCGGAATCATTTGTTCTGCTCCAAATTTTTCACAGTAGGATTTTTTAGCAATTGTTGTTTTGTAGATGAAGATCTGATTCCGCTGGAGGTAACGGCTTTGAAGTGAGAAAACGAGCTCATTCTCATGTTCAAACAATCTCAGTCTCTGTATGTTAACAATCAGCTTCAACAGCATGGGACCAGATTCCTCTGCCCCAGGTCTATGAAGTCTTACATAGCCTTGCAATCAGGGCATTAATACCAATACCACTGTCACTAATACTGTCACGATTACTGTACCCACGAACTTCCCCTCTCACATAAACCCTGGCCTCCTCACATCAGTTTTAATGGCTGCTCTATCAGAATAGATGCCATTACTGTCT
>NC_042976.1:12757657-12762657 GCF_901001165.1 Salmo trutta | reverse complement strand
TGTTTCATAATTCTTTTTTAAATTGGTATTGTAAGATATCTATGCAAGAGCTGTTCAGTGGAGCATTTTTATTTAAGAATGTCCTATGTGTAATAAATGGTAGAATCTGTCTCTGTCTGGCGTCTTGTGTTTCTGCTGCAGACGCTTACAACCGACAACAATGAACAATCGACAAGACACATACTGTAGCGTAGAAACACCTCACTGCTCCTTTCCATACGGTATTACTGCTAACCTTTGTCCAAGCTGTTCTCTGAGAGCAGAGTCTCATTATAAAGCCCTCTGACTCCATGAGTAACACAGCCTAACAATGGATCCCTGCACCGGCGCTCAAACCAATTCCATTATTCTGACTGGGTAATGGCGGACTGAGAAATAAGGCTCAGCGGTTAGAGGGAGCGAAAGTGCGCAGGCGCAACGAGACGAGCGCCATAACCATTGAACTGTACCATTTCCCCCACTTTGGTGGTAATCCCAGGCTTTACTATTACGAATGAGAGATTCTCAGGAATATCTATGGCCCACCACCATGTGAAGTGTCTCTCAGGGGTTCAGTGTGTGAGTAGCATATTCCTTCATTAGGGCAGTTACTAACTCGTCATTTACAGAGCCAGCCCATCCGGCGCTCATGATTTACAGATTAAAAGGGGTAATGGAATAACTAATGGCTAATTAGGGATCAATTATGTAGAAGAAAAGGGATCTTATGCAGTGTATACATTCTATAAATGTCCTTTGGTGAGAGAGGAGATTTTGCTGTCAGGTTTCTAAGTCATTGCTAATGTCCCTAATTGAAATGGACACTGTCATCAAGCCAGCGGTTTCAACCGTAGCTCCTGCATCCCAAATGGGTCTATGGGCCCTAGTAAAAAGTAGTGCACTAATTAGGGAATAGGGGGCCATTTGGGTCGCAACCTAGGCCCCATCTTCACATCTCCGACATTCTAGCTACGTCGCTGTCTTCCTGTTTAGTGCCGTGACCACATGGTCTGTCGGATGATGCTTACGCTTACGGCCTACTTGACATTATTTTACAGCCAGCCATTAAAAAATATATAATTTTCCGATGCCTCTTCCCTTTGCCTATGGAGGGGAAATATGTGCATATGAAGACATCCTGCAAGTATTGAACTTTAAATCTACATTTAGGAGAGCTAAGAGCTGCTTGGCATGGTGCTTAGTCTAAACCAAAACAATGAATTGTTAACACTTATCGGGTGTGACATTTCCAAGCATACTAATCCAAGCTTGTCTAGCTCCAGGGAGAGAAAAACGAAGGGAATAAGCAGGACCTAATCTGATTTAGCGCTGCTAAACACAGCTGCTGTGTGGTGACTGTAAAACCACATAGCTACTGACTCATCGTCTCTCCCACCAGGAATACACAGAAATGTGATGAATTAGCTGGCTGAATATTCCAAGATATCATTCTGGAGATCCATGTCAGCTACTCTCTCCTGTAATCCCTGACCCACAATACCTCATTGTCCAGTTACAGGCCTGTAGTGTCCACTAGGCAGGCCTGTAAACTGGCCTGTCTGGCTATATTTTACACAACAATAGACTGGGTGGCAGTAGGATGAGGACCACTGCTAAATTTGTTACTGAAATGTGTTTGCCGTGCACTTTTTACAGCGCAATAATTAATACAATTACTGTGTTGATTAAAGTGAAATTACAACACAGATGCGGTTATTGTTTTAATATGCCTAAACCCTGCAGCGAATGGCTGATTAAAAAAGCAGGTAATTTAATTAAGCAAGATGGTAGAAGGAGATAATTCATAACTCTCAGGCCTTTCTGTGTTACACTGACGCGGTGTGTGTGTGTGTGTGTGTGTGTGTGTGTGTGTGTGTGTGTGTGTGTGTGTGTGTGTGTAGGTGCATGAGTGTGTACACAGCTTCCAGATCTATCTGCATCTGTTGCTGGAGGTGGTGGTAACATTTCCAGGCCCTCCTCCCACAGGACTTCATCCACAAAATCATGGAAATAAAGGGCTGCACAAATTCCATCTCATCTCTGGGAAAGGGGGAATAGAGGTAGTAAAGGGAATAGAGGTAGTAAAGGGAATAGAGGTAGTAAAGGGGGAATAGAGGTAGTAAAGGGAATAGAGGTAGTAAAGGGAATAGAGGTAGTAAAGGGGGAATAGAGGTAGTAAAGGGAATAGAGGTAGTAAAGGGAATAGAGGTAGTAAAGGGAATAGAGGTAGTAAAGGGAATAGAGGTAGTAAAGGGAATAAAGGTAGTAAAGGGAATAGAGGTAGTAAAGGGGGAATAGAGATAGAATAGAGGTAGTAAAGGGAGAATAAAGGTAGTAAAGGGAATAGAGGTAGTAAAGGGAATAGAGGTAGTAAAGGGAATAGAGGTAGTAAAGGGGGAATAGAGGTAGTAAAGGGAATAAAGGTAGTAAAGGGAATAGAGGTAGTAAAGGGGGAATAGAGATAGAATAGAGGTAGTAAAGGGAGAATAAAGGTAGTAAAGGGAATAGAGGTAGTAAAGGGAATAGAGGTAGTAAAGGGAATAGAGGTAGTAAAGGGGGAATAGAGGTAGTAAAGGGAATAAAGGTAGTAAAGGGAATAGAGGTAGTAAAGGGGGAATAGAGATAGAATAGAGGTAGTAAAGGGGGAATAGAGGTAGAATAGAGGTAGTAAAGGGAGAATAAAGGGAATAAAGGGAATAGAGGTAGTAAAGGAGGAATAGAGGTAGTAAAGGGAATAGAGGTAGTAGAGGTAGTAAATGGAGAACAAAGGGAATAAAGGTAGTAAATGTTGAATAGAGGTATTAAATGGAATAGAGGTAGTAAAGAGAATAGAGGTATTAAAGGGAATAGAGGTAGTAAAGAGAATAGAGGTAGTAAAGGGAATAGAGGTAGTAAAGGCGGAATATAGGTAGTAAAGGGAATAAAGGTATTAAAGGGGGGGAAAAGGTAGTAAAGACAGAATAGAGACAGAATAGAGGTAGTAAAGGGAGAATACGGGTAGTAAAGGGAATGGAGGTATTAAAGGGAGAATATATGTAGTAAAGGGAATAGAGGTGGTAAAGGGAGAATATATGTAGTAAAGGGAATAGAGGTAGTAAAGGGAATAGGGGTAGTAAAGGGAATAGAGGTAGTAAAGGGAATAGGGGTAGTAAAGGGAATAGAGGTATTAAAGGGAATAGGGGTAGTAAAGGGAATAGAGGTAGTAAAGGGAATAGGGGTAGTAAAGGGAATAGAGGTATTAAAGGGAGAATACAGGTAGTAAAGGGAATATATGTAGAAAAGGGAGAATATATGTAGTAAAGGGAATAGAGGTATTAAAGGGAGAATACAGGTAGTAAAGGGAATAGAAGTAGTAAAGGGAATAGAGGTAGTAAAGGGGGAATAGAGGTAGAATAGAGGTAGTAAAGGCGGAATAGAGGTAGTAAAAGGGGAATAGAGATAGTAGAGGTAGTAAAGGGAGAATAAAGGGAATAAAGGTAGTAAAGGGAGAATAGATGTATTAAATGGAATAGAGGTAGTAAAGAGAATAGAGGTATTAAAGGGAATAGAGGTAGTAAAGGGAATAGAGGTAGTAAAGGGAATAGAGGTAGTAAAGAGAATAGAGGTATTAAAGGGAATAGAGGTAGTAAAGGGAATAGAGGTAGTAAAGGGAATAGAGGTAGTAAAGGGAATAGATGTAGTAAAGGGAATAGAGGTAGTAAAGGCGGAATATAGGTAGTAAAGGGAATAAAGGTAGTAAAGACAGAATAGAGACAGAATAGAGGTAGTAAAGGGAGAATACGGGTAGTAAAGGGAATAGAGGTATTAAAGGGTGGAAATGGGTATAAAGACCAGAGACAGAATAGAGGTGGTAAAGGGAGGATATATGTAGTAAAGGGAATAGAGGTATTAAAGGGAATAGGGGTAGTAAAGGGAATAGATGTAGTAAAGGGAATACAGGTAGTAAAGGGAATAGAGGTGGTAAAGGGAGAATATATGTAGTAAAGGGAATAGAGGTAGTAAAGGGAGAATATATGTAGTCAAGGGAATAGAGGTAGTAAGGGAGAATAGAGGTAGTAAAGGGAATAGAGGTAATAAAGGTTGAATAGAAGTAGTAAAGGGAATAGAGGTAGTAAAGGGAATAGAGGTAGTAAAAGGAATAGATGTAGTAAAGGTTGAATAGAGGTAGTAAAGGGAATAGAGGTAGTAAAGGGAATGGATGTAGTAAAGGTTGAATAGAGGTATTAAAGGAAATAGAGGTATTAAATGGAATAGAGGGAGTAAAGAGAATAGAGGTATTAAAGGGAATGGAGGTAGTAAAGGAATAGAGGTATTAAAGGGAATAGAGGTAGTAAAGGGAATGGAGGTAGTAAAGGGAATAGAGGTATTACATGGAATAGAGGTAGTAAAGAGAATAGAGGTATTAAAGGGAATAGAGGTAGTAAAGGGAATGGAGGTAGTAAAGGGAATAGAGGTAGTAAAGGGAATGGAGGTAGTAATAGGAATATAGGTATTACATGGAATAGAGGTAGTAAAGAGAATAGAGGTAGTAAAAGGAATAGAGGTATTAAAGGGAATAGACGCAGTAAAGGGAATAGAGGTAGTAAAGGGAATAGAGGTAGTAAAGGGAATAGAGGTATTAAATGGAATAGAGGTAGTAAAGGAAATAGAGGTATTAAAGGGAATAGACGTAGTAAAGGGAATAGACGTAGTAAAGGGAATAGACGTAGTAAAGGGAATAGAGGTATTTAAGGGAATAGACGTAGTAAAGGGAATAGAGGTATTAAAGGGAATAGACGTAGTAAAGGGAATAGAGGTATTAAAGGGAATAGACGTAGTAAAGGGAATAGAGGTAGTAAAGGGAATAGATGTAGTAAAGGGAATAGAGGTAGTAAAGGGAATAGACGTAGTAAAGGGAATAGAGTTATTATAGGGAATAAACGTAGTAAAGGGAATAGAGGTATTTAAGGGAATAGACATAGTAAAGGGAATAGAGGTAGTAAGGGAATAGACGTAGTAAAGGGAATAGAGGTAGTAAAGGG
>NC_042976.1:12751669-12757157 GCF_901001165.1 Salmo trutta | reverse complement strand
TTAACCGAGCAGACCGACAGCGGTGTGTCAGTAAAAAGGGTCCCCACTTCAAAGGGAAACGTGTCTCTCTCCCCCAGCACATGAAAGGGCCTGCTCCCTCAGAACAGAGCCTAACTGCAGTCTGCTGCAGATGATGTGTGTTTTACTGAAAAAGGTGTGTATGTGTTTGTGGATAATGGGTGGATCTATTCAGGCTTAAAATGAATCCCAAATGGCACCTTATTCCTTATATAGTGCACTACTTTTGGGCGTATAGCCCTGATCAAAAGTTGCGCACTGTGTCTGTGTGTGTCTGTGTGAGTCTGTGTGTGTCTGTGGGTGTCTGTGTGTCTGTGTCTGTGTATGTCTGTGTGTGTCTGTGTGTGTTGGTGTGTGTCTGTGTGTGTCTGTATCTGTGTGTGTCTGTGTGTGTGTGTGTCTGTGGGTGTCTGTGTCTGTGTGTGTCGGTGTGTGTGTGTGTGTCTGTGTTTGTGTGTGTCTGTGTGTGTGTGTCTGTGTGTGTGATTGTGTCTGTGTGTGTCTGTGTCTGTGTCTGACTGTGTCTGTGTCTGTGTGTGTCGGTGTGTGTCTGTGTCTGTGTGTGTCTGTGTGTGTCTGTGTCTGTAATAAGAGCTTGCTAACACAGGAAATGGCACGGCATTAAATCAAATCAAATCAAATTTATTTATATAGCCCTTCGTATATCAGCTGAAATCTCAAAGTGCTGTACAGAAACCCAGCCTAAAACCCCAAACAGCAAGCAATGCATGTGAAAGAAGCACGGTGGCTAGGAAAAACTCCCTAGGAAAAACTCCCTAGAAAGGCCAAAACCTAGGAAGAAACCTAGAGAGGAACCAGGCTATGAGGGGTGGCCAGTCCTCTTCTGGCTGTGCCGGGTGGATATTATAACAGAACATGGTCAAGATGTTAAAATGTTCATAAATGACCAGCATGGTCAAATAATAATAATCATTGTAGTTGTCGAGGGTGCAACAAGCACGTCCGGTGAACAGGTCAGGGTTCCGTAGCCGCAGGCAGAACAGTTGAGACTGGAGCAGCAGCATTACCCAGCAGCATTACCCAGCTCCCTCCCCAGCCCACCTGTTGACAACAAGCAGCTACGGGGATGGATGACTCAATACCGTCTGTCCCACCCTACCCAGGCCTACCCAGGCCTGACTGGGTACACACTATTTGTAAACACTGGCAATGCTCATCATCTTTCCATATAAATGAGACAAACCAGCTGATAAGCTATCAATTCAGTTGTAAAGTTCATCTGTCTGTCTGGGGTTGGCCAGAAATTGCATCAGTGATAGATAACAATAATAATAATAAATAACAATAAAAAAAAAAAAATAATGATAATAATAATGATAATAATAATGATAATGATAATAATTATAATTATAATAACGATAATGAAGACAACAATAATAACAACGATAATAATAATAATGATAATAATCATAATGATAATAATAATAATGATGCTAATAATAATAATGACAATAACAATAATAATAATAATAATGATAATAATGATAATCAATGATGTCGCTCTTGCTGCTGGTGATTCTCTGATTCACCACTACGCAGACGACACCATTCTGTATACTTCTGGCCCTTCTTTGGACACTGTGTTAACTAACCTCCAGACGAGCTTCAATGCCATACAACTCTCCTTCCGTAGCCTCCAACTGCTTTTAAATGCAAGTAAAACTAAATGCATGCTCTTCAACCGATCGCTGCCCGCACCTGCCCGCCCGTCCAGCATCACTACTCTGGACGGTTCTGACTTAGAATATATGGACAACTACAAATACCTACAGTGGGGGAAAAAAGAATTTGATCCCCTGCTGATTTGGTACGTTTGCCCACTGACAAAGAAAGGATCAGTCTATAATTTTAATGGTAGGTTTATTTGAACAGTGAGAGACAGAATAACAACAAAAATATCCGGAAAAAAAACGCATAAAAAAAAACGCATGTCAAAAATGTTATAAATTGATTTGCATTTTAATGAGGGAAATAATATTTGACCCCCTCTCAATCAGAAAGATTTCTGGCTCCCAGGTGTCTTTTATACAGGTAACGAGCTGAGATTAGAAGCACACTCTTAAAGGGAGTGCTCCTAATCTCAGCTTGTTACCTGTAAAAAAAGACACCTGTCCACAGAAGCAATCAATCAATCAGATTCCAAACTATCCACCATGGCCAAGACCAAAGAGCTCTCAAAGGATGTCAGGGACAAGATTGTAGACATACACAAGGCTGGAATGGGCTACAAGACATTCGCCAAGCAGCTTGGTGAGAAGGTGACAACATTTGGTGCGATAATTTGCAAATCGAAGAAAAACAAAAGAACTGTCAATATCCCTCGGCCTGGGGCTCCATGCAAGATCTCACCTCGTGGAGTTGCAATGATCATGAGAATGGTAAGGAATCAGCCCAGAACTACACAGGAGGATCTTGTCAATGATCTCAAGGCAGCTGGGACCATAGTCACCAAGAAAACAATTGGTAACACACTACGCCGTGAAGGACTGAAATTCTGCAGCGCCCGCAAGGTCCCCCTGCTCAAGAATACATATACAGGCCCATCTGAAGTCTGCCAATGAACTTCAGACGGGTGATCTGAATGACTCAGAGGACAACTGTTGAAAGTGTTGTGGTCAGATGAGACCAAAATGGAGCTCTTTGACATCAACTCAACTCACCGTGTTTGGAGGAGGAGGAATGCTGCCTATGACCCCCAAGGACACCATCCCCACCGTCAAACATGGAGGTGGAAACATGCTAAGGGTGTGTTTTTCTGCTAAGGGGACAGGACAAATTCACCGCATCAAAGGGACGATGGACGGGGCCATTTACCGTCAAATCTTGGGTGAAAACCTCCTTCCCTCAGCCAGGGCATTGAAAATGGGTCGTGGATGGGTATTCCAGCAAGACAATGACCCAAAACACACGGCCAAGGCAACAAAGGAGTGGCTCAAGAAAAAGCCCATTAAGGTCCTGGAGTGGCCTAGCCAGTCTCCAGACCTTAATCCCATAGAAAATCTGTGGAGGGAGCTGAAGGTTCGAGTTGCCAAATGTCAGCCTCGAAACCTTAATGACTTGGAGAAGATCTGCAAAGAGGAGTGGGACAAAATCGCTCCTGAGATGTGTGCAAACCTGGTGGCCAACTACAAGAAACGTCTGACCTCTGTGATTGCCAACAAGGGTTTTGCCACCAAGTACTAAGTCATGTTTTGCAGAGGGGTCAAATACATATTTCCCTCCTTAAAATGCAAATATTTTTATAACATTTTTGACATGCGTTTTTCTGGATTTTTTTGTTGTTATTCTGTCTCTCACTGTTCAAATAAACCTACTGTTAAAATTATAGACTGATCATTTCTTTGTAAGTTGGCAAACGTACAAAATCAGCAGGGGATCAAATACTTTTTCCCCCACTGTAGGTGTCTGGTTAGACTGTAAACTCTCCTTCCAGACTCACATTAAGCATCTCCAATCCAAAATTAAATCTAGAATCGGCATCCTATTTTGCAACAAAGCATCCTTCACTCATGCTGCCAAACATACCCTCGTAAAACTGACTATCCTACCGATCCTTGACTTCGGCGATGTCATTTCCAAAATAGCCTCCAACACTCTACTCAGCAAATTGGATGCAGTCTATCACAGTGCCATCCGTTTTGTCAGCAAAGCCCCATATACTACCCTCCAGTGTGACTTGTATGCTCTCGTCGGCTGGCCCTCGCTTCATATTTGTCGCCAAACCCACTGGCTCCAGGTCATCTATAAGTCTTTGCTAGGTAAAGCCCCACCTTATCTCAGCTCACTGGTCACCATAGCAGCACCCACCCGTAGCACGCGCTCCAGCAGGTATATTTCACTGGTCACCCCCAAAGCCAATTCCTCATTTGGCCGCCTTTCCTTACAGTTCTCTGCTGCCAATGACTGGAATGGATTGCAAAAATCACTGAAGCTGGAGACTCATATCTCCCTCTCAAACTTTAAGCACCAGCTGTCAGAGCATCTCACAGATCACTGCACCTGTACATAGCCCATCTGTAAATAGCCCATCCAACTACCTCATCCCCATACTGTTATTTATTTATTTTTTGCTCCTTTGCACCCCAGTATCTCTACTTGCACATTCATCTTCTGCACATCGATCACTCCAGTGTTTAATTGCTAAATTGTAATTATTTCACCACTATGGCCTATTTATTGACTTACCTCCCTTATCTTACCTCATTTGCACACACTGTATATAGACTTTTTCTATTGTATTATTGACTGTATGTTTGTTAATTCCATGTGTAACTCTGTGTTGTTGTTTGTGTCGCACTGCTTTGCTTTATCTTGGCCAGGTCGCAGTTGTAAATGAGAACTTGTGCTCAACTGGTCTACCTGGTTAAATAAAGGTGAAAAAATTATAATAAAAAAAAATAATAATGATAATAATAATGGTAATGATAATAATAGTAATAATAATGATGATAATGATAATGCTAATAATGATGATAATTATAATAATAATAATGATAATAATAATAATGCTAATGCTAATGTGTCACGTCCTGACCAGTAAAAGGTTTTTTTTGTCATTATAGTTGGTCAGGCCGTGGCAGGGCGGTGTTTGTTTTGTGTTTGGGTATTGTGGGTTTAGGTTCTAGTTTTCCTATTTCTATGTTTAATCTAGCTTTTCTATTTCTATGTGAGTTTTGGCAATGACCTCCAATTAGAGGCACCTGGTTGTTGTTGTCTCTAATTGGAGGCCATATTTAGTTGTGTTTGTTTTCACTTGTGTTTGTGGGTGGTTGTTTCTAGTATAGTCTGTGCACCTTACTGGACTGTTTTTGTCATTTGTTTATTTTGATTAAGTGTTTTCTTTAAAAAAATAAAGAAGATGAGCACTTTACCCGCTGCGTTTTGGTCCCCCTTCAACGGCGCTTATGACATAATGCTAATAATAATAATGCAAATAATAATAATAATGCTAATAATAATAATAATGATGATAATGCCAATAACAATAATAATGATACTAATAATAATGACAATAATAATGCTAATAATAATGCTAATAATAATAATGATGATAATGATAATAATAATGATGATAATAATAATAATAATAATGCTAATGATAATAATGCTAATGCTAATGATAATAATAATAATGATAATAATAATGATAGTAATGATGGCAGTAATGATAATTATAATAACTATAATAATAATGCATAGTATGTTTATAGCACTTTTCTCAAACCCAAAGATGCTTACCAGACAATGATTCGCCTGTGGGAAAAGCAGAGTTGGTGGTATAATTGCAGTTTCCATCTGTGTAGGTTGAGGCGTGAGTTATGCAACACATAATACCCGACAGACACTGTGAAATGGGAAATTACAGGAAACTGATAATGAGTCTGTGACAGCTGGGTTGCCGCGGTAACATTCAACAGAGGAGCGCTGTGCTTCGGCCTCACGTTCTGAA
>NC_042976.1:12736669-12749169 GCF_901001165.1 Salmo trutta | reverse complement strand
CCTGTCCCTAATGCTGGGGGATTCCACTGGCTCCCCACCCCACTCTCTCCACGCCCCTGTCCCTAATGCTGGGGGATTCCACTGGCTCCCCACCCCACTATCTCCACGCCCCTGTCCCTAATGTTGGGGGATTCCACTGGCTCCCCACACCACTCTCTCCACGCCCCTGTCCCTAATGCTGGGGGATTCCACTCTCTCCACGCCCCTGTCCCTAATGCTGGGGGATTCCACTGGCTCCCCACCCCACTCTCTCCACGCCCCTGTCCCTAATGCTGGGGGATTCCACTGGCTCCCCACCCCACTCTCTCCACGCCCCTGTCCCTAATGCTGGGGGATTCCACTCTCTCCACGCCCCTGTCCCTAATGCTGGGGGATTCCACTGGCTCCCCACCCCACTATCTCCACACCCCTGTCCCTAATGCTGGGGGATTCCACTCTCTCCATGCCCCTGTCCTTAATGCTGGGGGATTCCACTCTCTCCACGCCCCTGTCCCTAATGCTGGGGGATTCCACTGGCTCCCCACCCCACTCTCTCCACGCCCCTGTCCCTAATGCTGGGGGATTCCACTCTCTCCACGCCCCTGTCCTTAATGCTGGGGGATTCCACTCTCTCCACGTCCCTGTCCCTAATGCTGGGGGATTCCACTGGCTCCCCTCCCCACTATCTCCACGTCCCTGTCCCTAATGCTGGGGGATTCCACTGGCTCCCCACCCCACTCTCTCCACACCCCTGTCCCTAATGCTGGGGGATTCCACTGGCTCCCCACCCCACTATCTCCACATCCCTGTCCCTAATACTGGGGGATTCCACTCTCTCCACGCCCCTGTCCTTAATGCTGGGGGATTCCACTCTCTCCACCCCCCTGTCCCTAATGCTGGGGGATTCCACTCTCTCCACGCCCCTGTCCCTAATGCTGGGGGATTCCACTGGCTCCCAACCCCACTCTCTCCACGCCCCTGTCCTTAATGCTGGGGGATTCCACTCTCTCCACGTCCCTGTCCCTAATGCTGGGGGATTCCACTGGCTCCCCACCCCACTATCTCACCGCCCCCTGCCTCTCCCTGGGATCCTCAGTAAGGCACGTCAGCCCCCTCTGATTGTAATCCTGCAGTTTTCCACGGTGCGATCCCCTGTGAGAGTCCAGGGGGCTGGTTGGGAATGTGATGTGATTTCTTCTCCTCTTCCCTCCCCAGTGATCAGCCTCTCTGCTGTGAGAAACCAGCTGCACTCTACCCAGGTCACATAACTGGAACTGTAGCTCTGGCAGACACAGCCCAGAGGAGATGAAAGGAGGAGAGAGGAGGAGATGAGACAGGGGGGAGGAGAGAGGAGGAGAGGAGGGGAGGGGAGGAGAGAGTAAGAAAGGAGGGGAGAGGAGGGAGGGGAGGGGAGGAGAGAGGAAGTCAGGAGGAGAGGAGAGGAGGAGAGAAGGGGAGTGGAGGACAGAAGAGGAGAGAGGAGAGAGGGGACGGTAGGGGAGGAGAGGAGGAGAGAGGGGAGGAGAGAGGAGGAGAGAGGAGAGAGGATTGGAGGGGAGTGGAAGAGAGGAGGGGAGGGGAGAGAGGAGTAAGAACACCTGCTCTTTCCATGACATAGACTAACCAGGTGAATCCAGGTGAAAGCTATGATCCCTTATTGATACTTGTTAAATCCACTTCAATCAGTGTAGATGAACAGTAGGAGACAGATTAAAGAAGGATTTTTAGACCTTGAGACATGGATTGTGTATGTGCCACAGAGTAAATGGGCAAGACAAAAGGTTGAAGTGCCTTTGAACGGGGTATGGTAGTAGGTGCCAGGCGTTTCAATCTGTCAAGAACTGCAACGATGGTGGGTTTTCATGCACAACAGCTTCCCGTGAGTATCAAGAATGTTTCACCACCCAAAGGACATCCAGCCAACTTGACACAACTGTGGGAATCAATATATACCAGAATACCCGTGGAACGCTTTCCAGACCTTGTAGAGTCCATGTCCCGACGAACTGAGACTGTTCTGATGGTACACTCAGGGTACTGTAGCTCAACACATCACAGACAGGACAGGACTGGACAAGACTGGACAAGACTGGACAGGACAGGACAGCCAGCCAGTTAGGCAACAAAGCAGGCAGGCAGGCATGCAGGGTTGCCAATAAAGGCATGAATTTAAAGCAGGCATAGTTCACTGGGTCTCAGGGAGGTAGTAAAGGGGGGAACGATTCTGTAAGGCTGGGGGTGAGGACGGGGTTAAAACAGGCCACCGATATACACTTACGTAGCCCAAATCCATTTTTAATCCATTTTGAATTGTATTGTGCTTTCTCTCTCTCCATGTCCCCTAACCCTCCCTCCCTCTCTCCATGTCCCCTAACCCTCCCTCTCCTTCTCTCTCCATGTCCCCTAACCCTCCCTCCCTCTCCTTCTCGCTTCATGTCCCCTAACCCTCCCTCTCCTTCTCTCTCCATGTCCCCTAACCCTCCCTCCCTCTCTCCATGTCCCCTAACCCTCCCTCTCCTTCTCTCTCCATGTCCCCTAACCATCCCTCCCTCTCTCCATGTCCCCTAACCCTCCCTCTCCTTCTCTCTCCATTTCCCCTAACCCTCCCTCCCTCTCCTTCTCGCTTCATGTCCCCTAACCCTCCCTCTCCTTCTCTCTCCATATCCCCTGACCCTCCCTCCCTCCACCTTTCTCTCCATGTCCCCTAACCCTCCCTCCCTCTCTCTCTACATGACCCCTAACCCTCCCTCTCTCTCTCCATGTCCCCTAACCCTCCCTCCCTCTCTCACTACATGTCCCCTAACCCTACCTCACTCTCTCTCTCCATGTCCCCTAACCCTCCCTCCATGTCCCCTAACCCTCCCTCTCTCTCTACATGTCCCCTAACCCTCCCTCCCTCTCTCTCTCCATGTCCCCTAACCCTCCCTCCCTCTCCTTCTCTCTCCATGTCCTCTGACCCTCCCTCCTTCTCTATCTCTCTTCATGTCCCTTAACCCTCCCTCTCTCTCTCCATGTCCCCTAACCCTCCCTCCCTCCTTCTCTCTCTCCATGTCCTCTGACCCTCCCTCCCTCTCTATCTCTCTCCATGTCCCCTAACCCTCCCTCCCTCTCTCTCTACATGTCCCCTAACCCTCCCTCTCTATCTCTCTCCATGTCCCCTAACCCTCCCTCCCTCTCTCTCTACATGTCCCCTAACCCTCCCTCCCCCTCTCTCTCCATGTCCCCTAACCCTCCCTCCCTCTCTCTCTCCATGTCCCCTAACCCTCCCTCCCTCTCTCTCTCCATGTCCTCTGACCCTCCCTCCCTCCCTCTCTATCTCTCTTCATGTCCCTTAACCCTCCCTCTCTCTCTCCATGTCCCCTAACCCTCCCTCCCTCTCTATCTCTCTCCATGTCCCTTAACCCTCCCTCTCTCTCTCCATGTCCCCTAACCCTCCCTCCCTCTCTCTCCATGTCCCCTGACCCTCCCTCCCTCCATCTTTCTCTCCATGTCCCCTAACCCTCCCTCCCTCTCTCTCTACATGACCCCTAACCCTCCCTCCCTCTCTCTCTCCATGTCCCCTAACCTACCCTCCCTCTCTCTCTCCATGTCCCCTAACCCTACCTCCCTCTCTCTCTCCATGTCCCCTAACCCTACCTCCCTCTCTCTACCCTTCACCACTGCTTCTGTACTGAGAGTTACTGGGCTGTGAAATGCAAAAAACTGCAGCGGCGAATATGCATGCATGGCAATCCATTATCTTGTCAAACTTGGCTTCCCCGGGCGGCCGGGCTGAAATCCCTGTGTGAGGGACAGAGAGAGACAGGCATGCTGCCTCGGCTGTGGCTCTGGCTGTGCTGTGGATGGCTGGCTGCCTGCAGAATTTACTCTAGTGGACAGGAGAAGGGGGATGGAGGGGGGATGTGAGGTTGGGGGTGGGGGGTGGGCCTTCTCTCAGATGGCCCAGTTCACTAGGCTGCTGGGATCTGCTCTGTAGGTCAGCCGGCCGTCTGGTAGAGAGAGAGAGCGGGAAGAGAAGCAGGGATAGACAGAGAAGGGATGGAAGGAGAGGAGGATGGAGGATAGGACAGAGAGGTAGAGATAGAGGGAAGGATGGATGATAGGACAGAGAGGTAGAGATAGAGGGAAGGATGGAGGATAGGACAGAGAGGTAGAGCTAGAGGGCAGGATGGATGATAGGACAGAGAGGTAGAGATAGAGGGAAGGATGGAGGATAGGACAGAGAGGTAGAGATAGAGGGAAGGATGTAGGATAGGACAGAGAAGTAGAGATAGAGGGAAGGATGGATGATAGGACAGAGAAGTAGAGATAGAGGGAAGGATGGATGATAGGACAGAGAAGTAGAGATAGAGGGAAGGATGTAGGATAGGACAGAGAGGTAGCGCTAGAGGGCAGGATGGATGATAGGACAGAGAGGTAGAGATAGAGGGAAGGATGGATGATAGGACAGAGAAGTAGAGATAGAGGGAAGGATGTAGGATAGGACAGAGAAGTAGAGATAGAGGGAAGGACGGGGGATAGGACAGAGAGGTAGAGATAGAGGAAGGATGGATGATAGGACAGAGAAGTAGAGATAGAGGGAAGGACGGGGGATAGGACAGAGAGGTAGAGATAGAGGGAAGGATGTAGGATAGGACAGAGAAGTAGAGATAGAGGGAAGGACGGGGGATAGGACAGAGAGGTAGAGATAGAGGGAAGGATGTAGGATAGGACAGAGAAGTAGAGATAGAGGGAAGGATGGATGATAGGACAGAGAGGTAGAGATAGAGGGAAGGATGTAGGATAGGACAGAGAGGTAGAGCTAGAGGGCAGGATGGATGATAGGACAGAGAGGTAGAGATAGAGGGAAGGATGGAGGATAGGACAGAGAGGTAGAGATAGAGGGAAGGATGTAGGATAGGACAGAGAAGTAGAGATAGAGGGAAGGATGGATGATAGGACAGAGAAGTAGAGATAGAGGGAAGGATGGATGATAGGACAGAGAAGTAGAGATAGAGGGAAGGATGTAGGATAGGACAGAGAGGTAGCGCTAGAGGGCAGGATGGATGATAGGACAGAGAGGTAGAGATAGAGGGAAGGATGGATGATAGGACAGAGAAGTAGAGATAGAGGGAAGGATGTAGGATAGGACAGAGAAGTAGAGATAGAGGGAAGGACGGGGGATAGGACAGAGAGGTAGAGATAGAGGAAGGATGTAGGATAGGACAGAGAGGCAGAGATAGAGGGAAGGATGGATGATAGGACAGAGAAGTAGAGATAGAGGGAAGGACGGGGGATAGGACAGAGAGGTAGAGATAGAGGGAAGGATGTAGGATAGGACAGAGAAGTAGAGATAGAGGGAAGGACGGGGGATAGGACAGAGAGGTAGAGATAGAGGGAAGGATGTAGGATAGGACAGAGAAGTAGAGATAGAGGGAAGGATGGATGATAGGACAGAGAGGGCAGGATGGAGTTACAGTGAAGATGGAGAGCAGGAAGCTCATGGTCACTCTGTGATGACCTAACAGAGGATTCCACCGTCAATCAAAACTTTCCGAATGACAATACCTGTACTTGGAAATGGGGGGCTTTCAATAACAAGATCAGCCTGTCACAATATCTCAGGTCAAACTTGTATTTCTGCCATTCCCTACATTTTTCTATTGATATAACTTCTTGTAGTGGGTACATTAGAGTACTCACAGTACAGGACTAGCTACTTGCATTTCAATCAGACAGACACAGTCTGCGATCTAAAAATACAGCCTGCTCAAAACAAATCAATTAGAGCTTCAAATTCCTGAAGGTACTAAAATAGACGCTCTGAAAACAAAAAAGAGGAGAGAAAAAAACGCTGCGGCCCAGAATGTGAGAGACGGGACTGTGAGGCATGGCGTAGAGAGAGGGAGAGAGAGGGAGAGAGAGAGGCACAGGGTGACCCATTTTCGCAAATATATGGATGCTGTCTGAGGAGGAGAGGAGAGCCACAGGGACACATATCGCCTGAGTGGGGTGCAGACAGACAGACACACAGACAACCAGACAGACATTTACAGCCAGACAGCCAGTTAGTCAGCCAGACAGACATACAGCCAGTTAGTTTGACAGACATCCAGACACACAGACAACCAGACAGACAGACAGATAGACAAACAGACATGCATACAGACCAAGTAAGAGACAGACAGCCAGCCAGCCAATCAGCCAGCCAGACTGACATACACACAGACACACAAAGAAACAACAAACCACCCTCCCCTCGCTCCCTCGCTCCCTCTCTCTCTCTCTCTCTCTCTCTCTTTCTATGTGTCTCCACTCTGTCTCTCAGGTGAGGCTGGTTAATTGGGTGAAGTGTCTCCACTCTGTCTCTCAGGTGAGGCTGGTTAATTGGGTGAAGTGTCTCCACTCTGTCTCTCAGGTGAGGCTGGTTAATTGGGTGAAGTGTCTCCACTCTGTCTCTCAGGTGAGGCTGGTTAATTGGGTGAAGTGTCTCCACTCTGTCTCTCAGGTGAGGCTGGTTAATTGGGTGAAGTGTCTCCACTCTGTCTCTCAGGTGAGGCTGGTTAATTGGGTGAAGTGTCTCCACTCTGTCTCTCAGGTGAGGCTGGTTAATTGGGTGAAGTGTCTCCACTCTGTCTCTCAGGTGAGGCTGGTTAATCGGGTGAAGTGTCTCCATTCTGTCTCTCAGGTGAGGCTGGTTAATCGGGTGAAGTGTCTCCAGTCTGTCTCTCAGGTGAGGCTGGATAATCGGGTGAAGTGTCTCCAGTCTGTCTCTCAGGTGAGGCTGGTTAATTGGGTGAAGTGTCTCCACTCTGTCTCTCAGGTGAGGCTGGTTAATCGGGTGAAGTGTCTCCAGTCTGTCTCTCAGGTGAGGCTGGTTAATTGGGTGAAGTGTCTCCACTCTGTCTCTCAGGTGGCGCTGGTTAATTGGGTGAAGTGTCTCCAGTCTGTCTCTCAGGTGAGGCTGGTTAATCGGGTGAAGTGTCTCCACTCTGTCTCTCAGGTGAGGCTGGTTAATCGGGAGAAGTGTCTCCAGTCTGTCTCCCAGGTGAGGCTGGTTAATTGGGTGAAGTGTCTCCACTCTGTCTCTCAGGTGAGGCTGGTTAATTGGGTGAAGTGTCTCCACTCTGTCTCTCAGGTGAGGCTGGTTAATTGGGTGAAGTGTCTCCACTCTGTCTCTCAGGTGAGGCTGGTTAATCGGGTGAAGTGTCTCCACTCTGTCTCTCAGGTGAGGCTGGTTAATCGGGGAAGTGTCTCCACTCTGTCTCCCAGGTGAGGCTGGTTAATTGGGTGAAGTGTCTCCACTCTGTCTCTCAGGTGAGGCTGGTTAATTGGGTGAAGTGTCTCCACTCTGTCTCTCAGGTGAGGCTGGTTAATCGGGTGAAGTGTCTCCACTCTGTCTCTCAGGTGAGGCTGGTTAATTGGGTGAAGTGTCTCCACTCTGTCTCTCAGGTGAGGCTGGTTAATCGGGTGAAGTGTCTCCACTCTGTCTCTCAGGTGAGGCTGGTTAATCGGGTGAAGTGTCTCCACTCTGCCTCTCAGGTGAGGCTGGTTAATCGGGTGAAGTGTCTCCACTCTGTCTCTCAGGTGAGGCTGGTTAATTGGGTGAAGAGTCTCCACTCTGTCTCTCAGGTGAGGCTGGTTAATTGGGTGAAGTGTCTCCACTCTGTCTCTCAGGTGAGGCTGGTTAATCGGGTGAAGTGTCTCCACTCTGCCTCTCAGGTGAGGCTGGTTAATCGGGTGAAGTGTCTCCACTCTGTCTCTCAGGTGAGGCTGGTTAATTTGGTGAAGTGTCTCCAGTCTGTCTCTCAGGTGAGGCTGGTTAATTGGGTGAAGTTTCTCCACTCTGTCTCTCAGGTGAGGCTGGTTAATCGGGGGTGAAGTGTCTCCACTCTGTCTCTCAGGTGAGGCTGGTTAATTGGGTGAAGTTTCTCCACTCTGTCTCTCAGGTGAGGCTGGTTAATCGGGTGAAGTGTCTCCACTCTGTCTCTCAGGTGAGGCTGGTTAATTGGGTGAAGTTTCTCCACTCTGTCTCTCAGGTGAGGCTGGTTAATCGGGTGAAGAGTCTCCACTCTGTCTCTCAGGTGAGGCTGGTTAATTGGGTGAAGTTTCTCCACTCTGTCTCTCAGGTGAGGCTGGTTAATCGGGTGAAGTGTCTCCACTCTGTCTCTCAGGTGAGGCTGGTTAATCGGGTGAAGAGTCTCCACTCTGTCTCTCAGGTGAGGCTGGTTAATCGGGTGAAGTGTCTCCACTCTGTCTCTCAGGTGAGGCTGGTTAATCGGGTGAAGTGTCTCACGTGGTTTTAATGGTGTTGTTTACTTCTCCTCTTGTTCAATCCCCAGGCAGACCCACCCGCTCTCCAACCCCTCTCTACTCTGCCCTCGCCTACCCATTACAACCTTCTCAGCAGCCAATTACGAGCCTCACAGAGGTGTGTGTGTGTGTGTGTGTGTGTGTGCGTGTGTGTATGTGTGTTTGTGGAGGGAGACAGAGAGTACAGGGGCCCTCTTGTTTCACAAACAACCCTTGCTAAATAATCCCTACCTTTCTACAGAGGACTGACAGAAGAGCGATGATTACAGTGGGCCTCTCTCTCTCTCCCCATCTCTCTCTCTCCCCCCTTTCTCTCCCCTCTGTTTCCTGGTGACAGTGAGCAATGGCTTCTTTGTTCAAGCCGGGTGAGAGAGACAGATAGCTCAGCCAGCAGCAGCAGTGTTGTCTCCACAGGGACTCAGAGGAGAGGGGGAGGGGGGAGAACGAGGGGGAGCGAGAGAGAGGGAGAGAGAAAGAGGGGGAGAGAGAAAGAGGGGCAGAGAGAGGGCGAGATAGAGTAGAGGCAGAGATAGAGAGAGGGAGAAAGAGGAAAGAGGGGGGGAGAGAGAGGGGGGAGAGAGAGAGAGAAAGAGGGGGAGAGAAATAAGGAGAATTTTAGAAAGAAAGAGGGAGGGGGGAGGGAGAGAAAGAGTCTATGCCTTCACTATGGTGAATCACTAAAACAATACAGAAATACTGTACACTACGGAAAAAGAAGGAACAGTACGTCAGAAATCAGCTCAATGTAATTGAAGAATCCATAGACTCTAACCACTTCTGGGAAAATTAGAAAACACTAAACAAACAACAATACAAATAATTATCTATCCAAAATGGAGATGTATGGGTTAACCACTTCTCCAATCCTTTTGGCTCTATAACAAAGAACAAACAGCAAAAACATATACATGATCAAATACAAATCTTAGAATCAACTATTGAAGACTACCAGAACCCACTGGATTCTCCAATTACCTTGAATGAACTACAGGACAAAATAAAAACCCTCCAACCCAAAAAGGCCTGTGGTGTTGATGGTATCCTCAATCAAATTATCAAATATATAGACAACAAATACCAATTGGCTATACTAAAACTCTTTAACATCATCCTCAGCTCTGGCATCTTCCCCAGTATTTATAACTAAGGACTGAACACCCTAATCCCCAAAAGTGGAGACAAATTTGACCCCAATAACTACCGTGAGATATGCATCCACAGATACCTTGGGAAAATCCTCTGCATTATCATCAACAGCAGACACGTACATTTCCTCAGTGAAAACAATGTACCGAGCAAATGTCAAATTACCGTACGACAGACCACATATTCACCCTGCATACCCTAATTGTAAAATAAACAAACCAAAACAAAGGCAAAGTCTTCTCATGCATTGTTGATTTCAAAAAAGCTTTTGACTCAATTTGGCATGAGGGTCTGCTATACAAATTGATGGAAAGTGGTTTTGGGGGAAAACATACGACATCATAAAATCCATGTACACAACAACAAGTGTGCGGTTAAAATTGGCAAAAAACACACACATTTCTTTCCACAGGGCCGTGGGGTGAGACAGGGATGCAGCTTAAGCCCCACCCTGTTCAACATATATATCAACGAATTGGCAAGGGGACTAGAACAGTCTGCAGCACCCGGCCTCACGCTACTAAAATCTGAAGTCAAATGTCTACTGTTTGCTGATGATCTGGTGCTTCTATCCCCAACCAAGGAGGGCCTACAGCAGCACCTAGATCTTCTGCACAGATTCTGTCAGACCTGGGCCCTGACAGTAAATCTCAGTAAGACCAAAATAATGGTGTTCCAAAAAAGGTCCAGTCGCCAGGACCACAAATACAAATTCCATCTAGACAAATTCCATCTAGAGCACACAAAAAACGATACATACCTCGGCCTAAACATCAGCGCCACAGGTAACTTCCACAAAACTGTGAACGATCTGAGTCACAAGGCAAGAAGGGCCTTCAATGCCATCAAATGGAACATAAAATTCGACATACCAATTAGGATCTGGCAAAAAATACTTGAATCAGTTATAGAACCCATTGCCCTTTATGGTTGTGAGGTCTGGGGTCCGCTCACCAACTAAGAATTCACAAAATAAGACAAACACCAAATTGAGACTCTGCATGCAGATTTCTGCAAAAATATCCTCTGTGTACAACGTAAAACACCAAATAACGCCTGCAGAGCACAATTAGGCCGATACCCGCTAATGATCAAAATCCAGAAAAGAGACGTTAAATTCTACAACCACCTAAAAGGAAGTGATTCCCAAACCTTCTATAACAAAGCCATCACCTACAGAGAGATGAACCTGGAGAAGAGTCCCTAAGCAAGCTGGTCCTGGGACTCTATTCACAAACACAAGCACACTCCACAGAGCCCCAGGACAGCAACACAATTAGACCAACCAAATCATGAGAAAACTAAAAGATAATTACTTGACACATTGGAAAGAATTAACAAAAAAACTGAGCAAACTAGAATGCTATTTGGCCCCAAACACAGTGGCAAAATACCTGACCACTGTGACTGACCCAAACTTAACCTCTCTAGGTTAGGGGGCAGTATTTTTACGGCCGGACGAAAAACGTACCCAAATTAAACGGCCTACTACTCGGGCACAGGAACTAGAATATGCATGTTATTAGTAGATTTGGATAGAAAACACTCTGAAGTTTCTAAAACTGTTTGAATGATGTCTGTGAGTATAACAGAACTCATATGGCAGGCAAAAACCTGAGAAAAAATCCAACCAGGATGTGGAGGATCTGAGGCTGTAGTTTTTTCAAGTGATTGCCTATCTAACACACAGTGACTTAGGGTTCATTTTGCACTTCCTAAGGCTTCCACTAGATGTCAACAGTCTTTAGAAAGTTGTTTGAGGCGTTTATGGTGAACAGAGAGCCAACAAAGGAAGTTGGAAGTTGTTGACTCAGGAAAGCACATGAGTTAATTGGCGCGCATTCACATGAGCGGTAGCTGTGTTCCAAAATGTTTTTCAAGACATTGGAATCGTCCGGTTGGAATATTGTTGAAGTTCTAAGTTAAAAAGGCCCTAAAGATTGATGCTATACAACGTTTGACATGTTTGAACAAATGTAAATATAACTTTTTTTGACTTTTCGTCGTGACATTTTGGCTGCGCTTCCTACACTTGGAGTAGCTTACTGAACGCGCAAACAACAAGGAGCTATTTGGACATAAATTATGGACTTTATCGAACAAAACAACATTTATTGTGTACCTGGGATCCCTGGAAGTGCCTTCTGATGAAGATCATCAAAGGTAAGTGAATATTTCTAATGCTATGATTTTAGATGACTCCAAAATGGCGGGTATCTGTATTGCTTGATGTCTTTTTCTGAGCGCAGTACTCAGATTATTGCAAAGTGTGCTTTCTCCGTGAAGCTTTTTTGAAATCTGTCACAGCGGTTGCATAAAGGAGATGTTCATCTATAATTCTTTGAATAACAGTTTCATATTTTATCAACCTTTATGATGAGTATTTTGTAAATTGTAGTGCTGATTCACCGTCAGTATTGAAGGCAAAATATTTTCTGAACATCACGCGCCAATGTAAAAGGCTGTTTTTGTATATAAATATCAACTTGATCGAACAAAAAATGCATGTATTGTGTAGCATGATGTCCTAGGAGTGTCATCTGATGAAGATCGTCAAAGGTTAGTGCATAATTTTAGCTGGTTTTCTGGTTTTTGTGATGCCTGTCCTTGCTAGGAAAATGGCTGTGTGGTTTTTCTTGTGTTGGAACTGTCCTAACATAATCTAACTTTATGCTTTCGCCGTAAAGCATTTTTGAAATCGGACAATGCGGTTACATTGCAAAAGGAAGCACTTTTAACCTCTCTCGTGCAGGTGGGACGCTATCGTCCCACCCACGGTTCACACTATTCAACAGCCAGTGAAAAATCAGAGCGCCAAATTCAAAACCACAAAATGTCATAATTCAAAGTTCTCAAACATACGACTACTTTACACCATTTTAAAGCGTCGCACCTCCCCAAGAGAGGTTAAGGAAAGCTTTGATTATGTGCAGACTCAGTGAGTATAGCCTTGCTATTGAGAAAGGCCACCGTAGGCAGACCTGGCTCTCAAGAGAAGACAGGCTATGTGCACACTGCCCACAAAATGAGGTGGAAACTGAGCTGCACTTCCTAACCTCCTGCCCAATGTATGACCATATTAG
>NC_042976.1:12699169-12734169 GCF_901001165.1 Salmo trutta | reverse complement strand
AGAGCACTAGAGGAGAAGGTGAAAGTGCTTGAGGAGAAGGAGAGAACGATGACGTGTGACAGAGAACAACCCATTAGATATTTGGCCACCCTCGCAGAGAAGCAAGCAGAACAGCCCACCTCAGACCCTGACCAAAGTCTCGACACCACAGGAGAACATTCCACCCCAGACCCTGACCATAGCCTCGACATCACAGCAGGACAGACAAAAGAAGCTGGATCCCACACCCTCTGAGCGCACCCCTTGTCAGCCACCCTGACAGCCCTCCTGACAACCCCCCCACACTCACTGAGGACATACACAAGACACCGATTGTACTCCTTATGGACTCAAACTAAATCAACTTTTTCCCAAACACACAGTGTCTAAACTCTGGTGTCCAAACACCCAGCGCCCTAGACCTTCTGTCTGAGGACCAACTAGGTTCACCTAGCCACATAATAATACTCACAGGCACAATCGACCTGAGAACACAGCAGGAAAAGGTGGCCACAGCACTGAAGGGAGTGATTGAAAAAGCTTGTTCTACTTTCCCCAATGCACAAGTGGTTACCCTGCTACCACAAAAAGACTTCCACCCTGCTACCGTACAGCAGGCAAATGCAAGTATTTCCTGTGACTATGCCTCAAAACCAAATGTCTACCTGGCCCACAACTCCACCCTGGACTTGAACAGCCTTTAGGACCAGGTCCACCTATACAAGGAAGCAGTGCCCACCTTCGCCAGGACTCTAAAGGACATTGACTCAAACGCATCCTCAACACATCACACAGGAGCAACAGATCAATAGACACCCCGCCCAGACCAGCAAGACACTCTCCCAGACCTGCAGGACCCCCCCCCCCCGGACCTACACATAGAGGACCCACGCCGAGAGGACATCCAGACCACAACACCACCAGCCACATATACACCCCCACCCCAACCAATCAACACCCCCCCAAGTCAACCATGCCCACACCCCATTTAGGCCCCCTCAGATCAGACCTATGTCCCTCCTGCCCACCCCATGCACCCCACTCCCACAAAGAGGGCCTCAACATGGAAGTCACACATACGCCCAGGCAGTGAGCGGGCAAACAGGCCCAACCCCCACTCTTACACTAGCCCAAGCCAATGGAATGTACCAGATGCTCAGCAGGCTCTGCTCACACTTACTGGTCTGAGGCCAATCTACACGACTAATGACATTGGACACTTTATGGAACACAAAGCCTTCACTATCTCATCCTGGAATATCCAAGGCCTGAGGTCATCTGCCTTTCGCGTAAAGAGCTAGAACCTGGACTTCACCAAAGAAATTGGAAACATCCTACAAGATACATGGTATAGAGGAGATGGACCCACTGGTTGCCCTCTAGGTTACAGAGAGCTGGTAGTCCCATCCACCAAACTACCAGGTGTGAAACAGGGAAGTGACTCAGGGGTATGCTAATTTGGTATAGAGCAGAGCTAACTCACTCTATTAAATTAATCAAAACAGGAACATTTTACATTTGGCTACAAATTCAAAAGGAAATTATTTTGACAGAGAAAAATGTCATACTGTGTGCTACCTATATCCCCGCACTAGATTCCCCATACTTTAATGAAGACAGCTTTTCCATCCTGGAAGGGGAAATCAATCATTTCCAGGCCCAGGGACATGAACTAGTCTGTAGCAACCTAAATGCCAGAACTGGACAAGAACCTGACACCCTCAGCGCACAGTGGAACAAACACCTATCTGGAGGTGACAGCATTCCCTCCCCCATATGCCCCCTAGGCACAACGACGACAACATAACCAACAAAAATGGGTCACAACTCCTGCAAATCTGTCGCACGGTGGGTATGTACAGTCGTGGCCAAAAGTTTTGAGAATGACACAAATATAAATTTTCACAAAGTCTGCTGCCTCAGTGTCTTTAGATATTTTTGTCAGATGTTCATAAGTGTCAAAGGCTTTTATTGACAATTACATGAAGTTGATGCAAAGAGTCAATATTTGCAGTGTTGACCCTTCTTTTTCAAGACCTCTGCAATCTGCCCTGGCATGCTATCAATTAGCTTCTGGGCCACATCCTGACTGATGGCAGCAAATTCTTGCATAATCAATGCTTGAAGTTAGTCAGAATTATTTTTTTTTTTGTCCAACTGCCTTTTGAGGATTGACCACAAGTTCTCAGTGGGATTAAGGTCTGGGGAGTTTCCTGGCCATGGATCCAAAATATCAATGTTTTGTTCCCCGAGCCACTTAGTTATCACTTTTGCCTTATGGCAAGGTGCTTCATCATGCTGGAAAAGGCATTGTTTGTCACCAAACTGTTCCTGGATGGTTGGGAGAAGTTGCTCTTGGAGGATGCTGTGTTCTTAGGCAAAATTGTGAGTGAGCCCACTCCCTTGGCTGAGAAGCAACCCCACACATGAATGGTCTCAGGATGCTTTACTGTTGGCATGACACAGGACTGATGGTAGCGCTCACCTTGTCTTCTCCGGACAAGCTTTTTTCTGGATGCCCCAAACAATCGGAAAGGGGATTCATCAGAGAAAATTACTTTACCCCAGTCCTCAGCAGTCCAAATCCCTGTACCTTTTGCAAAATATCAGTCTGTCCCTGATGTTTTTCCTGGAGAGAAGTGGCTTCTTTGCTGCCCTTCTTGACACCAGGCCATCCTCCAAAAGTCTTTGCCTCACTGTGCGTGCAGATGCACTCACACCTGCCTGCCTGCTGCCATTCTTCACAACAATTGAACCGCTCTCCTTGAAGTTCTTGATGATCCGATAAATGGTTGATTCAGGTGCAATCTTACTGGCAGCAATATCCTTGCCTGTGAAGCCCTTTTTGTGCAAAGCAATGATGACGGCACGTGTTTCCTTGCAGGTAACCATGGTTGACAGAGGAAGAACAATGATTCCAAGCACCACCCTCCTTCTGAAGCTTCCAGTCTGTTATTTGAATTCAATCAGCATGACAGAGTGATCTCCAGCCTTGTCCTCGTCAACACTCACACCTGTGTTAAAGAGAGAATCACTGACATGATGTCAGCTGGTCCTTTTGTGGCAGGGCTGAAATGCAGTGGAAATATTTTGGGGGGATTCAGTTCATTTGCATGGCAAAGAGGGACTTTGCAATTAATTGCAATTCATCTGATCACTGTTCATAACATCCTGAAGTCTATGCAAATTGCCATCATACAAACTGAGGCAGCAGACTTTGTGAAAATTAATATTTGTGTCATTCTCAAACCTTTTGGCCACAACTTTACATAGTCAATGGTAGTCTTTGAGGGCAAACTACGGTAGGCACCCCTACAGTCCATCTATTGGCTGTAGTACTGTTCCCAAACGTTACAGTCCCTTACCCCTTCAAACATTCAATCTCCAGCTGCGTACCCCCTCTAGCACCAGGGTCAGCGCACTCTCAAATGTTGTTTTTTGACATCATTGTAAGCCTGCCACACTCACACTATACAATACATTTATTAAACATAAGAATGAGTGTGAGTTATTGTCACAACCCAGCTCGTGGAAAGTGACAAAGAGCTCTTATAGGAAATAATAATATAATAATAATCAATAATTTTTCTCTTTATTTAACATCTTACATATAAAACCTTATTTGCTCGTCTAAAATTGTGAATAACTCACCACAGGTTAATGAGAAGGGTGTGCTTGAAAGGATGCTCATAACTCTGCAATGTTGGAAGTATTGGAGAGAGTCTCAGTCTTCAATCATTTTCCACACACAGTCTGTGCCTATATTTAGTTTTCATGCCAGTGAGCGCCGAGAATCCACTCTCACAAGGGTACGTGGTTGCAAAGGGCATCAGTGTCTTAACACAGTTGTTTGTGTCATCCGTTTAGGGAAAGTTTCTGTGTAATTGTGCACCAAACTCACTCAGGTGCTTCGCTATATCACATTTGACATTGTCCATTATTTTGAGATCATTTGCACACAGAAAATCATACAATGATGGAAAGACTTGCGTGTTGTCGTTCTTAAAGCAGACAGAGAAGAGCTCCAACTTCTTAATCACAGCCTCAATTTTGTCCCGCATATTGAACATAGTTGCGGAGAGTCCCTGTAACCCTAGATCCAGATCATTCAGGGGAGAAAAAACATCACCCAGATAGGCCAGTCATGTGAGAAACTTGTCATAATGCAAGCGGTCAGACAAGTGAAAATTATGGTCAGTAAATAAAACTTTAAGTTCGTCTCTCAATTCAGAAAAACGTGTCAATACCTTGCCGATTGATAACCAGCACACATCTGTATGTTGTAAAAGTGTTACATGGTCGCTGCCCATATCATTGCATAGTGCAGAAACTACACAAGTGGTCAGGGGCCTTGGTTTAACAAAGTTAACCATTTTCACTGTAGTGTCCAAAACATCTTTCAAGCTGTCAGGCATTCCCTTGGCAGCAAGAGCCTCTCGGTGGATGCTGCAGTGTACCCAATGGAAGCAACTGCTTGCACGTGTGTTACCACTCCACTACGTCTCCCTGTCATGGCTTTTGCGCTATCAGTACAGATACCAACACATCTTGACCACCAAAGTCCATTTGATGTCACAAAGCTGTCCAGTACTTTAAAAATATCCTCTCCTGTTGTCCTGGTTTCCAGTGGTTTGCAGAAGAGGATGTCTTCCTTAATTGTCCCCCCATAAACATAACGGACATATACCAGGAGCTGTGCCAGGCCCGCCACATCTGTCGACTCATCCAGCTGTAAGGCATAGAATTCACTGGCTTGTATGCAAAGCAGTAATTGTTACAAAACATCTGCCATGTCACTGATGCGTTGTGAAACAGTGTTGTTTGATGAAGTCATTGTCTGTATAGATTTTTTGGCCTTTTTCCCCAGCATTGTCCCAGCCATATCCGCAGCAGCAGGAAGAATTAAGTCCTCCACAATAGTATGGGACTTGCCTGTCCTAGCCACTCGGTAGCTCACCATATAAGATGCTTCTAGTCCTTTCTTATTAATGGTATCTGTTGATTTTATACGTCTTACTACTCGAAAGACGTCTTAATTCTCGCTCAAAAAACTCCTGTGGCTTATTTTTCAAATTGGCATGTTTTGTTTCTAAATGTCTGCCCAAGAGTGTCGGTTTCATCGAGTTCTGAGATAGTACTTTTGCACATATAACACACTGTGGCTGAGGAAAGGCACTACTCCCAATATAAGTGAACCCCAAATCAATGTAGTTCTCATCATATTTGAGTCTCTTCAAAGGTCCAACGTCCCTGTCTGTTGTTCGGTGCCATCCCAGGTAAGGGGGGCAGTAGCTCTTCAGCTGCATCAGATTCACAACTGTCAGTGGCCATGCTAGCTGGGCTAACAACCCATGTAGAATTACTGATGCTAGCATTGTGTCACGATCGTTATATAAATAATCGGACCAAGGCACAGCGTGAGTAGAGTTCCACATATTTATTACAGTGGAACTTCAAAACAACAATGAATTAACGAACGTGCAATACGTAACGCACATAGGCACTCCTACAAGCAATATCCCACAACACAGGTGGGAAAAGGGACACACTAAGTATGATCCCCAATTAGAGGCAACGATATTCAGTTGCCTCCGATTGGGAACCATACTCACACACCAACATAGAACTATAATAACTAGAAAAAAAACCTAGTCACACTCTGACCTATTACACCATAGAGAACTCCGAGGACTCTCTATGGTCAGGGCGTGATACATTGGATGTGCTCATGGAAGCAGATCAACTTGTGTTGTCGACAGGTGCAGGTGTAGTACCGCTGGTAGTAACAGTACTACCAGTCGAGCTGATATTTGTCTCTATGGATGCGGGCCTGCTGTAGACTACTTTATCACTGACCTCAACCCAGAGTCTCTCAGAGCATTCACAGTCAGTCCACTGACACCCCTATCAGATCACAGCAAAATCACAATCTACTTGAACAGAGAAATACTCAATCTTGAGGCATCATAGCCAAAGGAACTGAATAATATTAAGAAATGGTATAGATGTAAGGAAAGTTGTGTGGAAACCTACCAAAAAACTATTGAGCAACAACAAATTCAATCCCTTTTAGACAACTTCCTGGACAAAACGTTTCACTGTAATAGTGAAGGTGTAAACTCGGCAGTAGAAAACCTAAACAGTATATTTGACCTCTTGGCTTCCCTATCATATTTAAACATTTCAAACAGAAATCCAAAGAAAATTAACAACAATGACAAATGGTTTGATGAAGAATGCAAACCTAAGAAAGAAATTGAGAAACCTATCCAACCAAAAATATAGAGACCCAGAACACCTGAGCCTACACCTTCACTATGGTGAATCACTAAAACAATACAGAAATACACTATGGAAAAAGAAGGAACAGCACATCAGAAATCAGCTCAATGTAATTGATGAATCCATAGACTGTAACCACTTCTGGAAAAATTGGAAAACACAAAATAAACAACAACACAAAGATTTATCTATCCAAAATGGAGATGTATGGGTACACCACTTCTCCAATCTTGTTTGCTCTTTAACAAATAAAAAACAGCAAAACCATATACATGATCAAATAGAAATCTTATAATCAACTGTTAAAGACTACCAGAACCCACTGGATTCTCCAATTATATTGAATAAGCTACATGACAAAATACAAACCCTGGCATCTTCCCCAATATTTGGAACCAAGGACTGATCGCCCCAATCCACAAAACTTAAGACAAATTTGATCCCAACAACTACCGTGGGATATGCATTAACAGCAACCTTGGCAAAATCCTCAACATTATCATTAACAGCAGACTCAGTGAAAACAATGTACTGAGCAAATGTCAAATTGGCTTTTTACCAAATTACCGTACGACAGACCACGTAATCACCCTGCACACCCCAATTGACAAACAAAAAAACTAAACAAAGGAAAAGTCTTCTCATGCATTGTTGATTTCAAAAAAGCTTTTGACTCAATTTGGCATGAGGGTCTGCTATACAAATTGATGGAAAGTGGTGTTGGGGGAAAACATACGACATCATAAAATCCATGTACACAAACAACAAGTGTGCCGTTAAAATTGGCAAAAAACACATTTCTTTCCACAGGGCCGTGGGGTGAGACAGGGATGCAGCTTAAGCCCCACCCTCTTCAACATATATATCAACGAATTGGCAAGGGCACTAGAGCAGTCTGCAGCACCCGGCCTCACCCTACTAGAATCTGAAGTCAAATGTTTACTGTTTGCTGATGATCTGGTGCTTCTGTCACCAACCAAGGAGGGCCTACAGCAGCACCTAGATCTTCTGCACAGATTCTGTCAGACCTGGGACCTGACAGCAAATCTCAGTTCCAAAAAAGGTCAATTTGCCAGGATCATAAATACAAATTCCATCTATACACCGTTGCCCTAGAGCACACAAAAAAACTATACATACCTCGGCCTAAACATCAGCGCCACATGTAACTTCCACAAAGCAGTGAACGATCTGAGAGACAAGGCAAGAAGGGTCTTCAATGCCATCGAAAGGAACCTAAAATTCTATATACCAATTAGAATCTGGCTGAAAATACTTGAATCATTTATAGAACCCATTACCCTTCATGGTTGTGAGGTCTGGGGTCCACTCACCAACCAGGAATTCACAAAATGGGACAAACACCAAATTGAGACTCTGCATGCAGAATCCTGTAAAAATATCCTCTGTGTACAACATAAAACACCATATAACGCATGCAAAGCAGAATTAGGCCGATACCCGCTAATTATCAAAATTCAGAAAAAATACGTTAAATTCTACAACCACCTAAAAGGAAGCAATTCCCAAACCTTCCATAACAAAGCCATCACCTACAGAGATGAACCTGGAGAAGAGTTCCCTAAGCAAGCTGGTCCTGGGGCTCTGTTTCACAAACACAAACAGAACCCACTGAGCCCCAGGACAGCAACACAATTAGACCCAACCAAATCATGAGAAAACAAAAACATAATTACTTGACACATTGGAAAGAATTAACAAAAAAAATGAGCAAACTAGAATGCTATTTGGCCCTAAACAGAGAGTACACAGTGGCAGAATACCTGACAACTGTGACTGACCCAAACTTAAGGAAAGCTTTGACTTTGTACAGACTCAGTGAGCATAGCCTCGCTATTGAGAAAGGCTGCCATAGGCAGACCTGGCTCTCAAGAGAAGACAGGCTATGTGCACACTGCCCACAAAATGAGGTGGAAACTGAGCTGCACTTCCTAACCTCCAGCCAAATGTATGACTATATTTGAGACACATATTTCCACAAAGAACTAGAAAACAAACCCGATTTTTATAAACTCCCTTATCTATTGGGTAAAATACCCCAGTGTGCCATCACAGCAGCAAGATGTGTGACCTGTTACCACAAGAAAAGGCCAACCAATGAAGAACAAACACCATTGTAAATACAACCCATGTTCATGTTTATTTATTTTCCCTTTTGTACTTTAACTTTTGTGAGTGTTATGTTTACTGTTAATTTTTATTATTTATTTCACTTTTGTTTATTATCTACTTCACTTGCTTTGGCAATGTGAACATATGTTTCCCATGCCAATAAAGCCCCTTAAATTGAATTGAATTGAAATTGAAAGAGAGAGAGAGAGAGAACGGGAGGAGGGAGGGGGACTACTTCATCATGTATGGCTCGCTAGTCCTACCCCCTCTTCCCCCCAGCACTGAAACTCAATTCACCCATATCGCGTCCATTACGGCCTGATTCATACTCTGCTCACCGGGGGCCTTCCACAGCCATCCATCTTGTCTCCGGGTCGGAGCGAGGGAGGAAGGGAAGGAAGGTTGCCTGGGATCTAGGGCCATGCTAGATGGAGTAGACGCCATCCGACCGCACCAGTAAAAACATCAGGCAGCTTTAACGGTGCCGAGCAGCGTTTGCCGGCTGCACTAGAAAAAACTATTTTATCCACCTGTCTACCCAGACAGGACAGGGCTTTTTTTCAAGTCACTCCCTCGCTTTCCACCCCCTCCTTTCCCCCTACATTCCCTTCCTCTCTACCTCCATCATGTGGGACTTTTATGGTTTGTCCTTCCAAGTGATGTCCTTTATTCATCTCTCTCTCTCTCTCTCTCTCTCTCTCTCTCTCTCTCGCTATAACTCTCTCGCTATAACTCTCTCGCTATAACTCTCTCTCTTTCTCAATTTCAATTCAATTTAAGGGGTTTTATTGGCATGGAAAACATATGTTTACATTGCCAAAGCAAGGGAAATATATCGTAAACAAAAGTTAAATAAACCATAAAAAAACAGTAAACATTACACTCACAAAAGATCCAAAAGAATAAAGACATTTCAAATGTCTCTATCTTTCTCTCTATTCCTCTCTCTCCTCCTCTCTCTCCTCCTCTCTCTATTCCTCTCTCTATTCCTCTCTCTCCTCCTCTCTCTCCTCCTCTCACTCTATTCCTCTCTCTATTCCTCTATCTCCTCCTCTCTCTCTATTCCTCTCTCTATTCCTCTCTCTCCTCCTCTCTCCTCCTCTCTCTATTCCTCTCTCTATTCCTCTCTCTCTCCTCCTCTCTCTCTATTCCTCTATCTCCTCCTCTCTCTCTATTCCTCTCTCTCCTCCTCTCTCTCTATTCCTCTCTCTATTCCTCTCTCTCCTCCTCTCTCCTCCTCTCTCTATTCCTCTCTCTATTCCTCTATCTCCTCCTCTCTCTCTATTCCTCTCTCTCTCCTTCTCTCTCTCTCCTCCTCTCTCTATTCCTCTCTCTATTCCTCTATCTCCTCCTCTCTCTCTATTCCTCTCTCTCTCCTCCTCTCTCTCTCCTCCTCTCTCTCTATTCCTCTCTCTCCTCCTCTCTCTCTCCTCCTCTCTCTCTCCTCCTCTCTCTCTATTCCTCTATCTCCTCCTCTCTCTCCATTCCTCTCTCTCTCTATTCCTCTCTCTCTCCTTCTCTCTCTCCTCCTCTCACTCTATTCCTCTCTCTCTATTGCTCTCTATATTCCTCCTCTCTCTCTATTCCTCTCTCTCTCCTCCTCTCTCGATTCCTCCTCTCTCTCGATTCCTCTCTCTCTATTCCTCTCTCTCCTCCTCTCTCTCTCCTCCTCTCTCTCTATTCCTCTCTATATTCCTCCTCTCTCTCTATTCCTCTCTCTCCTCGTCTCTCTCTCCTCCTCTCTCTCTATTCCTCTCTATATTCCTCCTCTCTCTCTATTCCTCTCTCTCCTCGTCTCTCTCTCCTCCTCTCTCTCTATTCCTCTCTCTCTCCTCCTCTCTCTCTCCTCCTCTCTCTCTATTCCTCTCTATATTCCTCCTCTCACTCTATTCCTCTCTCTCCTCGTCTCTCTCTCCTCCTCTCTCTCTATTCCTCTCTATATTCCTCCTCTCTCTCTATTCCTCTCTCTCTATTCCTCTCTCTCTATTTTCTCTCTCTCCTCCTCTCTCTCTCCTCTCGCTCTCTATTCCTCTCTCTCTCATCCTCCTCTCTCTGTTCCTCTCTCCTTTGGCATGGTTTTGCTGTGTAATGGAAGACTTGGAGAAGGCTTCAGTAGGTGTGTGGCTAGGTGTCTGGGTTCAGTGTGCTGTTCCTCACAAACAATATTCCCTCCAGACCCAAGTTCCTAACAAACAATATTCCCCCCAAACCCAAGTTCCTCATAAACCATGTTCCCTCAGACCCAAGGTCCTCATAAACCATGTTCCCCCCAAACCCAAGGTCCTCATAAACCATGTTCCCCCCAAACCCAAGGTCCTCATAAACCATGTTCCCCCAAACCCAAGGTCCTCATAAACAATATTCCCCCCAAACCCAAGGTCCTCACAAACAATATTCCCCCCAAACCCAAGGTCCTCACAAACAATATTCCCCCCAAACCCAAGGTCCTCATAAACCATGTTCCCCCCAGACCCGAGGTCCTCATAAACCATGTTCCCCCCAAACCCAAGGTCCTCATAAACCATGTTCCCCCAAACCCAAGTTCCTCATAAACCATGTTCCCCCCAAACCCAAGGTCCTCATAAACCTGCCAGTAGGCCGGCCTGACAGCCATCCCAAACAACATGGCACCATTGTGTCAGAGCCAGCTAGGCAAACACACAGGACACACACAACAACCACACATTACCACATGGACAGATTTTATGTACAACAGGCTTGTGACAAAAAGGCACTAGTCCCTGTGTGTGTCAAGGCTGCTAATTGACACAAAAAGTGAAGAGGTTATATGAGACAACAAAGAGGGGGAATGATAGATGGAGGAGAGTAGACTCGTCTGCCTGTCTGTCTGTCTTTCTGACAGCAAGCAGCCAATTACTGATGAAAGTGGTGGGATGAGCCCTGCCAGACCACAGCTTTCCATTAGCACATGCCAGCCAACCATGTGTGTGTGTGTGTGTATGTGTGTGTGTGTGTGTGTGTGTGTGTGTGATGTGTGTGTGTGTGTGTGTGTGTGTGTATGTGTGTGAGTGTGTGTGTGTGTGAGTGTGTGTGTGTGTGTGTGTGTGTGTGTGTGTGTGTGTGTATGTGTGTGTGTGTGTGTGTGTGTGTGTGTGTGTGTGTGTGTGTGTGTGTGTGTGTGTGGTGTGTGTGTGTGTGTGTGTGTGTGTGTGTGTGTGTGTGTGTAAGGGGGGCTCAGGGGGTCTGCTGGATCTTATTCACGCTACCACACTAGCGATAAATAACCAGCGGATTCATTTCCCGCAGTTGAGCACATGGAATTGCAATGAGTTGGGGGAGACAGCCCGTCAACCCGAGACCAGCCGATACGTGCAGCCGTGCGCACAGCAGAGTGGAGCTCTAGTGCGGACTCATAAGCGCTCATCTCACCACGCGCACCGAATCAGTAACTCCGGCCAAGCACTCGAAAGCTCACCAGTCTCCATCTTTAAACATGACAGATACCTGAGCTCATTCCATGAAATGACGCACCTATTATTATTATTACACAGTAATATCACAACCACTCCTTTCCTGTAAACCAATAGCATCATTCGACCAAATAGTAATAGGATCAAGTCATGTGAATTAGTGTCAGTAAGTCACCCAGAGAAGTGGGATAAGTGGTAACTGGCAGTAGCGTTGGCACGTCTGCTTGCTTGGCCATGCCCGTGTGTGTTCACTGTACCACTGCCAGCCCTGCGGATGACTTCATTCTAATGAATGAGTGGTTTGCCTTCATGTCGAGCGCGACATGCCACAATGACACAGACAAATACAGGGGAATTTTTTTCTCTCCAGCTTTCCAGCAACATCACATGCTCCATTCGGATCACTGGTGAGAGTGGATTTCCAACACACACACACACACACACACACACACACACACACACACACACACACACACACACACACACACACCCAACACACACACACCCAACACACACATACCCAACACACACATACCCAACACACACACACCCAACACACACACACCCAACACACACACACCCAACACACACACACCCAACACACACACACACCCAACACACACACACACCCAACACACACACACCCAACACACAAACACCCAACACACAAACACCCACTCTTCCCCCATGCAGCCTTGGTTATCACCCTCACGCGAACATCCTCGCGGCTCGTTGGTGATAATATATTCTGCATCGCAATCGGGAGTTGGTTCTCGTACCAACAGGCTGAAAACACCAAGTAATCTGACAGATGCGGATGCATTATTTAAGAACAAGTCTCTTGTTATTAGTTACGAGTCCTATTTATATGTCTAAATTGCCCCGCGCCTTCTCAAACCGCACCTGACAGACGTGCAATTTTGTGTGGGAGCTCTCAGGTTGGTTGCCATCATTTAATAAACCAAACAGAACGAATGACATACGGCGCTCCGCATTCAATACACTAAAAAACACTGAAATTACAAACCGTCACAATGTTATTCAAATAGCGTCTTGTGCTTAAAACAAAATTATACTACTATTATAGCCTACCATGCAATCAAGGTGCTATGATCAATTTATATTACCAATAAAAACAATCAAATAACATGAAGAATGCAGACTTGTCTCCAACAAGACATTGCTTATCATTAATTGCAGCATAACACTATTACACTCGACCATCGAGATGCAATCAAGAGCCGTTAAAGGCAGAGAAGAGCTATAGTATACCAGGGGTTTGGAAAATAGCGCACACGGGTGGAATTATGGTCACAGACGCGTCCATAGCAGCCTCTCTCCCTCTACACAGTGCTGCCTGCTGGTGTGATCAACTTGAGAGTGTTTTCATGACAGGCTGGCTGCATGGGGTGACATGTGAGCGCCGCAACTCCGCAGCTCGAGCTCCGGAGCATCAGCAGCACATAAGTGATGATTTACAAATACTAGGCTGCTACAATAAAAGTAAAGACAGTTATACAGCAAAGTAAAGAAAAAGCGGTAAATCACCTGCTGCCAGTTCTCCTCCAGCGAAGGCATTGCAGAGAAATAGCCAGTGTCATGCACGAGTTGGAGTTCCTGAAAAATACTGTAATTCGCCAACACGTCCATGTTGATGCAAGATTTGAAAATAATTTACTTTGATCCACCGGAAGAAATACAACCCCACTTTTGTGTGGTTAGGGGTTAACAAAAAAAATGTTTCAGATCCTCCTCTGTGCGTCTGTCCATGCACCAGAAAGTATAGCGCTATATACCACTGGAACTAAATAATACACAGAAAACCACTATAAACAATAGAAAAAGAAGAGTTGAATATTATGTCTCTGAATTGCAATCCTTTTTTCTCTGGCGCTAACTCTCAGGTCTTCAGTCCAGGAGTGGAATGCCAGCTCGGTGACATGAAACGTCCATCTATTTCCGCATTGCCAGATTGCAATATTCGCTGTATAAATTCCAGGTTGGTTTTTCCGCTGCCTGCAGTAGCTTCATCAGGCGACTGGGAGAGTAGCTCGGGCTAGCTGTCTAGTGAGCGGAGCGAGCAAGCGACTCGGACGGGGGAGTGGTTTGTTGTCAATCAATTCCGTGCGTGACCATATAAGGTAAATAGGGTTTGATGATCTCACTGGCGTCCAATTAAGGCGGCGCTAAAATAGGTAAAAGGGAGGAGTTAAAATGAATGGCGAGCCGCTATTGGTTTTGTGTAGCTGTCACTCTAGTCATACATGGCAGTGAAAGGTGAGCTATTTTTAGATGGCTATATAAATGCTGCAGCATACTTCCTTCACTCAGTTGAAGTCTGTGGCAGAACAGGAAGCATACACAAACCTTCCAGGCTTCAAAATAACTTATTTTAAACACATGTAATATTCCTAAAACGTGTTTTCACTGTAATTCATTAAACATTTTTGGAATATAGTTTTAAGGAAGAAACGTCCGGACATGAGACCGATAGGGACTCTGGGCTGTGATGTAACAGCTTTCCCAACACAACACAGCTCCTAGGCGACTTCTCTTGTGGTTTGAGGTTGCAGGCTTTTACTGGAAACCCGCTGTGTAATACAGAACTCAACGTGCGGACAATCTATTCTACAGTGCCTTCAGAAAGCATTCACACCCCTTGACTTCTTCCACATGTTGTTGTGTTACAGCCTCCATTTAAAATTGATTCAATGTAGATTGTTTTGTCACTGGCCAACACACAATACTCCATAATGTCAAAGTGGAATTATGTTTCTCGAGATGTTTACAAATTAATTAAAAATGAAAAGCTGAAAGTTCTTGAGTCAATTAGTATTCTACCCCTTTGTTATGTCAAGTCTAAATATTTCAGGAGTAAAGATTTGCTTTACAAGTCACATAATAAGTTACATGGACACACTGCATCCAATAACAGTGTTTAACATGATTTTTGAATGACTTCTTCATCTCTGTACCCCACACATACAATTATATGTAAGGTCCATCAGTTGAGCAGGGAATTTCAAACACAGATTCAACCACAAAGACCAGCAAGGTTTTCCAATGCCTCACAAAGAATGGCACATATTGGTTGATGGGTAACCCCCCCCCCCAAAAAAAAACAGACACTGAATATCCCTTTGAACATGGTGAAGTTATTAATTTCACTTTGGATGATATGTTAATACACCCAATCATTACAAAGAGACAGGTGTCCTTCCTAACTCAGTTCCCAGAGAGGATAAGGAAACCACTCAGGGATTTCACCATGAGGCCAATGGTGACTTTAAAACAGTTACAGAGTTTAATGGCTGTGATAGGAGAAAACTGAGGATGGATCAACAACATTGTACTTACTCCACAATGCTAAACTAATTGACAGAGTGAAAAGAAGGAAGCTTGTACAGAATAAAAATATTCCAAAACATGCATCCTGTTTGCAACAAGCCACTAAAAGAATACTGCAAAAAAATGTGGCAAAGCAATTCACTTTTTGTCCTGAATACGAAGTGTTATGTTTGTGGAAAATCCAATACAACACATTACTGAGTACCACTCTCCATATTTTTAAGCATAGTGGTGGATGCATCATGTTATGGGTATCCTTGTAATTGTTAAGGACAGGGGAGTTTTTCAGGATAAAAAAGAAACGGAATGGAGCTAAGCACAGGCAAAATCCTAGAGGAAAACGTAGCTCAGTCTTCTTTTCACCAGGCACTGGGAGATTAATTCACCTTTCAGCAGGTGACGTCACCGGCCCTCCAGCCATCGCCGCTCCATTTTTCATTGTTCCATTTGTTTTGTCTTGTTCCCCGCACTCCTGGTTTACATTCCCTAATCACACTGCATATAGATATTCCTCTGTTCCCCCCATGTCTTTGTGTGGAAATGTTTTGTTTTGTTGTATCGCGCCAGTCTGGTTTTTCACCCTGGGCATCGCCTGTACCCCATTTGGGGAATTATTGGTGAACCTTATTGTTATATTATTGATGGTATTTTGTGCTTGTCACTTTTGCCGGTTGGCTTGAGTGGTAGCTGTTTGCGCCCGTCTGTTTGTTGCTCTTGGCTAATAAAGTCCCCTGATCACCTATTCTCTGCTCTCCTGCACTTGACTCGAATGACCAGCAGCGAAAACCCTGACAATTATGATTACTACAAGTGTGTTGATTGGGGCTGTAATTAATAATTTGGCCATATTGAGCCATACATCAACTTTAATGAATATGAAAAAAATAAAACTTTACATTAACGTGCAATTATATAACACTTACAATATAATAATACCAGCATGTATCACATTTACTGGTAGAACAGGAAGATGTCCTCATAGCCAGGTGAAAACAGATAGGCTGCCTGTTTTTAAATACACTTTTCAGGGGAAAGGGAGCAATCTACCTTGGCTACTTTACATTATTACATAACAGCCATGTAAATGTATAGATACACATTTACGTATTATTAAAAGGCCAGGGTAAGGGAAGATTTAGTCACAAATCATTAGAGTTTGTTTGCATAGTTAATGTATATAAATTGAAATGTGTAACGCGGGTCGTTTAAAGGGGACCAAGGCGCAGCGTGTTGAGTGCTCATATTTACTTTTAATGAATATACTTAAACAAAACAACAAAATGACCGACAACAGTTCCGTCAGGTGACATACACTAAACAGAAAACAACTACCCACAAAAACCCAGGAAGAAAAACCCTACTTAAATATGATCTCTAATCAGAGGCAACGAGGATCAGCTGCCTCCAATTAGAGATCAACTCATACAATCCCAACATAGAAATAGAAAAACTAGAACTTAAACATAGAAATAGAAAACATAGAACAACCCAAAACACCCCCTGTCACGCCCTGACCTACTCTACTATAGAAAATTACATCTTACTAGGGTCAGGACATGACAAAATGTGAATACACAAACAAGTTTCACAGTTATAGCAATGCTTACCCGGACTGTAATAACATTGTACCTGGTTATGTGTATAGGTTTAATAGGCTACGTAATGTAAATAACCTAAGAAATATTAAACCTCCCTTGGTCAGTAATCTACACATGAAGTCTCAGGTCCAAATGCACAACACTTACATCTGGCACACATATGTAAACATACAGGTTTCTAATGAATGTATACAGTTGAAGTCAGAAGTTTACATACACCTTAGCCAAATACATTTAAACTCAGTTTTTCACAATTCCTGACATTTAATCTGAGTAAAAATTCCCTGTTTTAGGTCAGTTAGGATCACCATTTTATTTTAAGAATGTGAAATGTCAGAATAATAGTAGAGAGAATGATTTATTTCAGCTTTTATTTCTTTCATCACATTCCCAGTGGATCAGAAGTTTACATACACTCAATTAGTATTTGGTAGCATTGCCTTTAAATTGTTTAACTTGAGTCAAACGTTTCGGATAGCCTTCCACAAGCTTCCCACAATAAGTTGGGTGAATGTTGGCCCATTCCTCCTGACAGAGCTGGTGTAACTGAGTCAGATTTGTAGGCCTCCTTGCTCGCACACCCTTTTTCAGTTCTGCAGACAAATGTTTTATAGGATTGAGGTCAGGGCTTTGTGATGGCCACTCCAATACCTTGACTTTGTGGTCCTTAAGCCATTTTGCCACAGCTTGGGGTCATTGTCCATTTGGAAGACCCATTTGCAACCAAGCTTTAACTTCCTGACTGATGTCTTGAGATGTGGCTTCAATATATTGCCATAATTTTCCTGCCTCATGATGCTATCTATTTTGTGAAGTGTACCAGTCCCTCCTGCAGCAAAGCACCCCCACAACATGATGCTGCCACCCCCGTGCTTCACGGTTGGGATGGTGTTCTTCGGCTTACAACCCTCCCCCTTTTACCTTCAAACATAACAATGGTCATTATGGCCAAACTGTTCTATTTTTGTTTCATCAGACCAGAGGACATTTCTCCAAAAAGTATGATCTTTGTCCCCATGTGCAGTTGCAAACCGTAGTCTGGCTTTTTTATGGCGGTTTTGGAGCAGTGGCTTCTTCCTTGCTGAGCGGCCTTTCAGGTTATGTCAATATAGGACTTGTTTTACTGTGGATATAGACACCTCTGTACCTGTTTCCTCCAGCATCTTCACAAGGTCCTTTGCTGTTGTTCTGGGATTGATTTGCACTTCTCGCACCAAAGTACGTTCATCTCTAGGAGACAGAACACGTCTCCTTCCTGAGCGGTATGACGGCTGAGTGGGCCCATGGTGTTTATAATTGCATACTATTGTTTGTACAGATGAACGTGGTACCTTCAGGCGTTTGGAAATTGCTCCCAAGGATGAACCAGACTTGTGGAGGTCTACAAGTTTTTTTTCTGAAGTCTTGCCTGATTTCTTTAGAGTTTCCCATGATGTCAAGCAAAGAGGCACTGAGTTTGAAGGTATGCCTTGAAATACATCCACAGGTACACCTCCAATTGACTCAAATGGTGTCAATTAGCCTATCAGAAGCTTCTAAAGCCATGACATAATTTTCTGGAATTTTCCAAGCTGTTTAAAGGCACAGTCAATTTAGTGAATGTAAACTTCTGACCCATTGGAATTGTGATACTGTGAATTATAAGTGAAATAATCTGTCTCTAAACAGTTTTTGGAAAAATTACTTGTGCCATGCACAAAGTAGATGTCCTAACCGACTTGCCAAAACTATAGTTTGTTAACAAGATATTAGTGGAGTTGTTGACAAACAAGTTTTAATTACTCCAACCTAAATGTATGTAAACTTCTGACTTCAACTGTATCTCACAGCTTTTCTCCTTTCACTGTGAACCTTTTACAGCATATATATATATATATCCATGATATGTATTCCTGCCAGTGGTGTAAAGTACTTAAGTAAAAATACTTGAAGTACTTTACTATTTATATATTTGTCTACTTTTACTTCACTACATTTCTAATAAAAATAATTTACCTTTTTAATCATTTTCACTGACACCAAATTGTACTTTTTGAATGCTTAGCAGGACAGGGAAATGGTCAAATTCACACACTTATCAAGAGAACATCCTTGGTCATCTCTACTGCCTCTGATCTGGCGGATTCACTAAACAAAAATCATTTTTTGTAAATTATGACTGTGTTGGAGTGTGGCCCTGGCTATCCGTAAATAAAGTAAACCAAGACAATTGTGCTGTCTGGTTTGCTTAAAATAAAGAATTTAAAATGATTCATACTTTTACTTGTACTTTTTTTCAGCAATTGCATTTACTTTTGAGACTGAAAGGGGTGGTTCACCCAAAAACCAAAACTTGAATAAGTATTTGTTCTTAACTGAGAAAAACAGCTTCACACTTGACCACTAACAGCCTTAGAACAATGAGTTGGCTATACAGTCTTCAAGCAAGAGATCCATCAATAATCAATAGTATTGCAGCATGTAGCCTTTCGGTTAAACTTTTGGGCCATTAACCGAAAGGTTGCTGTTTCAAATCCCAAGCCGACAAGGTGGGGGGAAAAATGTCTATGTGCCCATGAGCAAGGCACTTCATCATAACTAATCCTGTTAGTGGCTCAGGGTAAGAGCGTCTGTTAAATGACCTACATGTAAATGCATTGTGCCATCATCAATACAGCTTATAAATTAATATGCTTCATAATCCATGAGCCTGTTATATTTTATGTTGCATAGTCCTACTTATTTTCTGGATTGTTGTATATAACATTGTCATGTATTTATGTTCTGTCTCTCTAGACCAGGTATTCCCAAACTGGGGAATGCTGTCGGGGGTATCCAAATAAAAATGTGGTTCACATTTGAATAAATGTTTTTTTTTTACGGGACTATAAAACATTTGGGAACCACTGCTCTAGACAATACAGACTGGTCTCTTATCAGATCACCCAGGAGTGGATGCTGAGGGGAGAACGTCTAGACAATACAGACCGGTCTCTTAGCATCCACTCCTGGGTGATCTGATGAGGGGAGAACATCGATGTCTAGACCAACGACTGGTACTCCCAGCCTCTGTGGTGGCAACAATTAAATTTGACTACCCTGAACCCAGCAGCAGCTACATTGGATTCCAGGAAGTTGAGGAGGCTCATAGCGTTATATATGCGAATAACACTTTCAAGAAATAATGTTGTGGTAAACATTTTTTTTAAACAATTTAATGTTATTATAAAACACATAAAACAGCAATTACACCGTTATTATGCCTTTCACACTGTCACTCAGCAGTAGTTAGACCAGGGATTCATAAATATGTTCACTCCAACAGATGAGCTTGATTAAGATTGGGTTGGATTATTGTTATATTTTCTCTCTCTCTGCATTGTTGGGAAGGGCCCGTAAGTAAGCATTTCATTGTTAGTCTCCACCTGTTGTTTACAAATCATGTGACAAATACAATTTGATTTGATTTGAACACCAGGCAGCCATTGCAAGTGTACCCATGAGCTGACCAGTCAAATTGCCAGGGTTAGAGGTTCCAAGCCTGTTCTATTCATTCTGATTTCTATAGCCATGAGTTTACCGGTATGAATACACCCCTGAGGTAGAGAATGGTGCTGTTCCAGGTGCTCTCCGTAGCAGTCACACTGCACAAAGCCACCAATGATTACATGACATGTTATTGATGGCATTCCACAGCATCAAACTGCCATCACTAGGCTAGATAAAGTTAGTTGCAAAGTTGAAGCGTTTTGACCCCAGCTCCTCCTTGGTTGGTTTTTCAATCAGGGTGATGTTGGGAGTTAAGTCTGGTGTGTCAACTTTGAAGTCTATATGATCTGTTGATCTTCCCGCCGCTTGACAGTCTATTGGACCTTTAACATAATGTGACTGGCAGAACGGGTGTTGTATGTGGAGGATGAGGGCTGCAGTAGATATCTCAGATAGGGGGGAGTGAGGCCTAAGAGGGTTTTATAAATAAGCATCAACCAGTAGGTCTTGCGACGGGTATACAGAGATGACCAGTTTATAGAAGAGTATAGAGTGCAGTGATGTGTCCTATAAGGAGCATTGGTGGCAAATCTGATGGCCGAATGATAAAGAACATCTAGCCGCTCGAGAGCTTAGTAGCTAAGCTAAAAACACCATCAACTAGTTCAAGGAAGGGCCAACAATTAACGTTATAAATTACTTTGTGGTGACTAGCTACTAGCTACAACTTAGCTAACAACATATACTACATTACCAAAAGAATGTGGACACCTGTTCGTCGAACATCTCATTCCAAAACCATGGGCATTAATATGGAGCTGATCCCCCCTTTTCTGCTATAACAACTAGATGTTGTTACATTGCTGCAGGGACTTGCTTCCATTCAGCCACAAGCATTAGTGAGGTCGGGCACGGATGTTGGGCGATTAGACCTTGCTTGCAGTCTGCATTCCATTTCATCCCAAAGGTGTTTAATGGGGTTGAGGTCAGGTCTCTGTGCAGGTCAGTCAAGTTCTTCCAATCCGATCTCGACAAACCATTTCTGTACGGACCTCGCTTTGTGCACGGGGGCACTCTCATGCTGAAACAGGAAACATAAACTGTTGCCACAAAGTTGGAAACACAGAATCATCTACAATGTCATTGTGTGCTGTAGCATTAAGATTTCTCTTCACTGGAACTAAGGGGCCCAAACCATGAAAAACAGCCCATTATTCCTCCTCCATCAAACTTTACAGTTGGCACTATGCATTGGGGCAGGTAGCGTTCTCCTGGCATCCGTCAAACCCAGATTTGTCCGTCGGACTGCCAGATGGTGAAGCTTGATTCATCACTCCAGAGAACGCATTTCCACTGCTCCAGAGTCCAATGGCGGCGCGCTTTACACCCCTACAGCTAACGCTTGGCATTGTACATGGCGATCTTAGGCTTGTGTGAGGCTGCTCCGCCATAGAAACCAATTTCATGAAGCTCCCGACGAACAGATCTTGTGCTGACGTAGCTTCCAGAGGCAGTTTGGAACTCAGTAGTACAGTTGAAGTCGGAAGTTTACAAACACTTAGGTTGGAGTCATTAAAACTCGTATGTCAACAACTCCACTAATTTCTTGATAACAAACTATAGTTTTGGCAAGTCGGTTAGGACATCTACTTTGTGTATGACACAAGTAATTTTTCCAACAATTGTTTACAGACAGATTATTTCACTTTATCACAATTCCAGTGGGTCAGAAGTTTACATACACTAAATTGACTGTGCCTTTAAACAGCTTGGAAAATGATGTCATGGCTTTAGAAGCTTCTGATAGGCTAATTGACATCATTTGAGTTAATTGGAGGTGTACCTGTGGATGTATTTCAAGGCATACCTTCAAACTCAGTGCTTCTTTGCTTGACATCATGGGAAACTCTAAAGAAATCAGCCAAGACTTCAGAAAGAAAATTGTAGACCTCCCCACATCTTGTTCATCCTTGCGAGCAATTTCCAAATGCCTGAAGGTACCACATCCATCTGTACAAACAATAGTACACAAGTATAAACACCATGGGACCATGCAGCCGTCATACCACTCATGAAGGAGACGCGTTCTGTCTCCTAGAGATTAACGTACTATGGTGTGAGAAGTGCAAATCAATCCCAGAACAACAGCCAAGTACCTTGTGAAGATGCTGGAGGAAACAGGTACAGAGGTATCTACATCCACAGAAAAATGAGTCCTATATCGACATAACCTGAAAGGCCGCTCAGCAAGGAAGAAGCCACTGCTCCAAAACCGCCATAAAAAAGCCAGACTATGGTTTGCAACTGCACATGGGGACAAAGGTCATACTTTTTGGAGAAATGTCCTCTGGTCTGATGAAACAAAAAAAGAACTGTTTGGCCCTGATGACCATCGTTATGTTTGGAGGAAAAAGGGGGAGGGTTGCAAGGCAAAGAACACCATCCCAACTGTGAAGCATGGGGTGGCAGCATCATGTTGTGGGGGTGCTTTGCTGCAGGAGGGACTGGTGCACTTCACAAATAGATGGCATCATGAGGAGGAAAGTTATGTGATTATATTGAAGCAACATCTCAAGACATCAGTCAGGAAGTTAAAGCTTGGTTACAAATGGTCTTCCAAATGGACAATGACCCCAAGCATACTTCCAAAGTTGTGGCAAAATGGCTTAAGGACAACAAAGTCAAGGCATTGGAGTGGCCATCACAAAGCCCTGACCTCATTTCTTTCAAAAATTTGTGGGCATTACTGAAAAAGGGTGTGTGAGCAAGGAGGCCTACAAACCTGACTCAGTTACACCAGCTCTGTCAGGAGGAATGGGCCAACATTCACCCAACTTATTGTGGGAAGCTTGTGGAAGGCTACCCGAAATGTTTGACCCAAGTTAAACAATTTAAAGGCAATGCTACCAAATACTAATTGAGTGTATGTAAACTTCTGACACACTGGGAATGTGATGAAAGAAATAAAAGCTGAAAAAAATCACTCTACTATTATTCTGACATTTCACATTCTTAAAATAAAGTGTTGATCCTAATTGACCTAAGACAGGGAATTTTTACTAGGACTAAATGTCAGGAATTGTGAAAAACTGTGTTTAAATGTATTTGGCTACGGTGTATTTAAACTTCCGACTTCAACTGTAAGTGTTGCAACCGAGGAGAGATGATTTTTATGTGCTATGCGCTTCAGCACTCGGCGGTCCCCGTTCTGTGAACTTGTGTGGAACCCTCACTTCGCGGCTGAGACGTTGTTGCGCCTCGACATTTCCACTTCACAATAACAGCACTTACAGCTGACTGGGGGCAGCACTAGCAGGGCAGAATTTTGATGAACTGACTTGTTGGAAAGGTGGCATCCTATGACGGTGCCACGTTGAAAATCACTGAGCTCTTCAGTAAGGCAATTCTACTGCCAATGTTTGTCTTTGGAGATTGCATGGCTGTGTAGTCAGGCGTCGTATCGACTCCATAAGCAGGATGTCGGATGGCCTGCAGCCATGCCTGACATGAAGCTCAGGAAAAGAGTGGACATGTGTAGTGTATTTGTATCTGACTGGAACATTATTGCAATTTATTTTGGCATATGTCACTCAGCTACTCGACTACTAATGTTATTGGCCTTACTTTACTTCAGAGATTTCTAACCGTAAGCCTAGCTAGCTACCATCTCTTCGTTTACTTCCTTTCGTTCTGATTTCCTTTCTTGAAGACCAATAGTAAGACGCTCCTTCACCCCGCCTCCATCTTAGAACCATGAAGAAGAGTATCTACCGTATTACAGACTATATTGAAGACCTTTGCGCACGAAGTAGGTCTTTGTTTTTTATTCTTTTTACGTTAAACAACACATGTATTTGGAACACCAATCGTTGTTTATGTAACAATAAATACACTGTTTTCAATACACACATTTTAGGTAATTTCTGAAATTCAGCATTTTGATGTAAAAATTCAGAAATCTACAGTAAATACATAACAATGGACTTAAAAAGTGTCTCGGGTACTGACAAACAGCCAGGCAAGTGTTTTAAAGGCCCCAGAAGTTCCCCTTTGAGTATATTTAAAATCAAATATTTTTACAATTTTACTCAAGTAGTATTTTACTGGGTGACTTTCACTTTTACTTGAGTCATTTTCTATTAAGGTATCTTTACTTTTACTCAAGTATGACAATTGGGAACATTTCCCCTACTGACGTCTGCATGCCTACAGTATGTAGGCCACACATGAAGGCCACATACACGGTATACACAACGTGAGGCCAACGCTACAGTCCATATCTGACTTGACATTGTAATTAGACAGGAATATTCTTACAAACTAGGCAGGTCAACTTGCAAACACATATACAAACCATGCTATCAGATTCACTATAGTATGTAACATTTGACCAGAGCCTTGTGCACTATAAAGGGAATAGGGTGCCATTTGGGAGGACATCTACTGTTGTGCAGCCTGCAGGATGTGTGAACAGCACCCAGATCCTTTATTATAATCAAACAGTCTCTGCTTAGTTCACCATGTAGGCTACAACCATCAATATGGTAAGATAGGATATGGGTAGTAGGGGGCAAAAAAAGGAATAGAAAATAACATGTTTTATTGTCACCAGATAATTGTAGTTAAATGTGTTGTTTTAAAGGGTCAGTCATACTAGTACAGCACCCCCGGAGCAAATTAGGGTTATTGCCTTGCTCAAGGGCACATCAACAAAGTTTTCACCTTGTCGGCTCGGGTATTCAAACCAGCGACCGTTCGATTACTGGCTCGATGCTCTAACTGCTAGGCTACCTGCCACCCTTAACAACCTAGTCATCACAGCAAGCCAAGACAGTGGGATTTAATTACAATTTCAGTGGGTATAGGAAAAGGGTACATGCAATAACCATTATGTATTGTGACATATTGTGAAGTTACACACCCGGGGGATGACATATGATGAGGAACATAACATTTGTTGCTCTAAGAATATTAAGCAACTCTTTCTTTGATGACAGTATCAATGTTCATACCAAATATGTTACTATGTTGCTGCACTTTTGTCTCCAATGACTCGTGTTCTAAACATGTTGTTATCTGGTCCTGTCACAAATGCACAGTACTACTTATGGTCTTTATCATTTGTCAATGACAAAGATTCAATTACTAAGAGTTACAATGTAATAACATCATAATAGCCAATCTGTTTCCAACCTGCGTCTTTCCATACAGTAGGAATTCATCAAGTATTTTAGTGTTAGTGAGTAATTGAGTTTGTACCTGTGTTGTGCTTTCTCCTGCTCCTTCTCCTCCCCCCGGCGACCGGGAGCTTGGTCTCAGTGGAGTACGGGGGCAGATGGTTGCTAGATTGGCTGTTTCAGGACATTTTCCCTATTGATTTTTATAGGTCTCTCTGCCAGAGGGAATTAGATAGAGCAAAGGGAGGAGGAAGAGTGAGGGCTGAGGAGGTGGATGGGGGGTGGCAAAGAGATGAGAATGTGTGTGTTTGTGTGTTTGCTGTGTGTTTGTGAGTGTGTGTTTGTGTGTTTGCTGTGTGTTTGTGAGTGTGTGTGTGTGTGTGTGTGTGTGTGTGTGTGTGTGTGTGTGTGTGTGTGTGTGTGTGTGTGTGTGTGTGTTTGATGAATAAGCCCGCTCGGTCTTTGACTGCAACTGAAACACACAGGAGATGATACCAGCTGTTGGTAGCTGGGCGCCTGGTCGCTCCGGGCCGTGCGATTCTTCTTGCTGCTACACCCGCCTGGCGTGTATCCTGAGGTGGGTCAGATGTTGCTGGTGCACACGTAGCAACGTTCCTCCCTGTGATTGGCCAACGGGCAAGGGGGTGGGGGTGGGGGTGGGGGGCAGGTGTTTGTGTGAATGTGTATATGTGTGTGTTTTCCTGCGTCTGTGTGTGAATGCTCCCAGCACAGCGGGCAGGTGTGTGTGAGTCAGCCTGGGCTGTAGGCCACAGCTGGGCCCTCTCACCACTGATGGTGGGTGTGCTCCTCCCCCTGCTGGTAACCCTCTGTCCCTCTCTGTCTGGAACAGCTGCTTCTCAGCTAGCCTGAGTTTCACAGCCTCCCAGGCCCAACACAGAGCAGCATAACACACTGCATCCTGCAACAGCCACAGCAGAAACACTATCTCTGTAGTAGTCACTCTGCACACAATAAGATAAACAATAGTGATCAAGACTGCTTGTTTTTTTCCTGCGTGTAACTTCTTAGTTGTTCTTAGTTGTAATTCATATGACTATGATTTTTTTCCTGAACAGGTTAAATGTTTAGAAAAAACTCCTGGATCTAACGATAAAGTAACGCTTCCAAAGCTTTTCTGGCAGGGATCAACTCCATTCAGCCGTGGGCCGTTTAAAAAAATATAATGTTTTATATATACTTTTTTTATTAGCCCATCCTCTTTGAAGGACAAAAGTAACTTTGTTTTAACATTTTTGTTTTTACAGCTTTTTTGTTACATATACACTTTACACACGTGTTAAATACATTTTACATACAGTACCAGTCAAAAGTTTGGACACACCTACTCATTCCAGGGTTTTTCTTTCTTTTTGCTATTTTCTACATTGAATACATCAAAACGATGAAATAATACATATGGAATCATGGAATCAAATATATTTTATATTTGAGATTCTTCCTTTGCCTTAATGACAGCTTTGCCCACTTTCTTACACAGTTACATAACAAGACATCATTTTTTTTCTAAACACATGTATCTAGTGTTTTTAGTAATAACTATTACCGATCATGAGCTTTTAAAACCCAGCCCTCTGCTACTCTGAGTCCATCCCACCTATCTCCGTAGGCCACCCCCTTTTGATTTCCACACGTCATATATTTTTGCCCTATATTTTTTCAACTGTGCTGTGATGTCTCACATGAACTTTGTACTTTTTTAATCGCATAGGATTATACTTTAAAGATAAATATTATTATATTCTTGATTGATTGACTATGGCTTTCCAAATCACCCAGCACTGCTATATGTTGTCACATCTGCTCCTGCCACACCCCCTAGTGGACATCCGGAGTCTCCTTGGCCTGCAGCCACTCCTACAGTACACTCACTCTCGCCCTCCCTTTCTGTTTGTTTGTGATTGTGTGGATGGAGACAGGTGTGCTGGAGCCAGAGCGGATCCTCACCAGCTGCAACCCGTTCCATAATCAAGACCTCTACAAATACTCAGTCCTGCCACTTCCACTCTGCCAGATCGTAATCTCTGCTCAGTCAGTTTATGATTCTAGCTATTTATGATTATTCAAGATCCTGTTACCCTGCTGTGTCTGTTTCCCTGCCTGACGCTGTTTATCCTCTCACTGCAGTTTTGCCGCTCTGACTCTGTCTCTTGTCTCCTGTTCCACATCTCACCACCCTGCTACCCTGTTCTGGATTTACCACACCACCACTCCATTGGATTCCTCTCCGGACCTGTTTACCCTGTTGCAACCCAGCTCACTCCAACCTCAGCCTCCACATCTAGTTTCCTACCGCTCATCCGAGCTTCCCCGGATCTGCACTCCATATCTCCCGGTGTTACAATAAATACCTTGGTTCATTCATCCCTGTTTCTTGGTCTGAGTCTGCTCTTGGGTTGCGCCGCCTAACATATGTAGGGTTAATTTTATATGAATGTTGTGATTTTTCAGGCATTCCTGAACCTGTGACCAGAAACAAGCTACATGGGGGTAATACCAGAGTAAGTGATCTAATGATTCCGTTTTTTCACAGAAATCTGCACAGCTGAGATTGTTGTATGCCCCATATATACAGTGCATTTGGAAAGTATTCACACCCTTTCCCTTTTTCCCAAAATGTTGACGCTACTATCACATTTTAGGGAAGCCCCAGATGCAGACAGTGTCGAAGTAACAAAAGTGTATTACTAGAACAGGGTGCAGGCAAAACGACAGGCCAAGGGCAGGCCGAGGTCAGTAATCCAGATCAGAGTCCAAAAGCTACAGAATGGCAGACAGTCTCAGGGTCAGGGCAGGCAGAGGGCAATATTCCAGTGTGATGTGACAAGGTACAGGCAGAATGGTCAAATCCGGGAGAACTAGAAACAGACAGGACCAAGAGGAAAAACGCTGGTAGGCTTGACGAACAAAAAACAAACTGAGAACACAGGTATAAATACACTGGGGAACACAGGTATAAATACACTGGGGAACACAGGTATAAATACACTGGGGAACACAGGTATAAATACACTGGGGAACACAGGTATAAATACACTGGGGAACACAGGTATAAATACAATGGGGAACACAGGTATAAATACACTGGGGAACACAGGTATAAAACACTGGGGAACACAGGTATAAATACACTGGGGAACACAGGTATAAAACACTGGGGAACACAGGTATAAATACACTGGGGAACACAGGTATAAATACACTGGGGAACACAGGTATAAAAACAATGGGGAACACAGGTATAAAACACTGGGGAACACAGGTATAAATACACTGGGGAACACAGGTATAAATACAATGGGGAACACAGGTATAAATACACTGGGGAACACAGGTATAAATACAATGGGGAACACAGGTATAAATACACTGGGGAACACAGGTATAAATACAATGGGGAACACAGGTATAAATACACTGGGGAAGATGGGCGACACCTGGAAGTGGGTAGAGACAAGCACAAAGACAGGTGAAACAGATCAGGGTGTGACAGCTACAGCCTTATTCTAAAACGGATTAAAAAGACAAATGTCATCAATTTACAAACAATACCCCATAATAACAAAGCAACATTTTTGGGGGGCAAAATGTTTGCTAATTTATTAAAATAAAAAAACAAATTAACTTTTATCAAGGCACACCTGTTAATTGAAATGCATTCCAGGTGACTACCTCATGATGCTGGTTGAGAGAATGCCAAGAGTATGCAAAGCTGTCATTAAGGCAAACACTTGCTACTTTGAAGAAGAATCTCAAATATAATATATATTGTGATTTGTTTAAAAAAAATTGGTTACTACATGATTTCATGTGTTATTTCATATTTTGAATGTCTTCACTATTATTCTACAATGTAGAAAACAGTAAACGTGAAGAAAAACCCTGGAATGAGTTGGTGTGTCCAAACTTTTGACTGGTACTGTAAGTATTCAGACCCTTTGCTATGAGACTCGAAATTGAGCTCAGGTGCATCCTGTTTCCATTGATCATCCTTGAGATGTTTCCACAACTTGATTGGAGTCCACCTTCGGTAAATTAAATTGATTGCCTGATGAAGACCTAAGGGTTGAAACGTTGCTAATAAATATCACCTGGGAGCATGAGCAACAGTATGCGGCATTGTCCTTTCTCTTTTCCACAAATTAAATTGATTGGACTTTTAAAAAACAAAAATGTTTTAACCTTTATTTAACCAGGTAGGCTAGTTGAGAACAAGTTCTCATTTGCAACTGCGACCTGGCCAAGATAAAGTATAGCAATTCAACACATACAACACGGAGTTACACATGGAATAAACAAAACATACAGTCAATAATATAGTAGAAAAAAAGAAACAAAAAGTCTATATACAGTGAGTGCAAATGAGGTAAGATAAGGGAGTTGAGGCAAAAAATAGGCCATGGTGGCGAAGTGATTACAATATAGCAATTAAACACTGGAATGGTCGATGTGCAGAAGATGAATGTGCAAGTAGAGATACTGGGGTGCAAAGGAGCAAGATAAATAAATAAATAACAGTATGGGGATGAGGTAGATAGATGGGCTGTTTACAGATGGGTTATGTACAGGTGCAGTGATCTGTGAGCTGCTCTGACAGCTGGCGCTTAAAGCTAGTGAGGGAGATAAGTGTTTCCAGTTTCAGAGATTTTTGTAGTTCGTTCCAGTCATTGGCAGCAGAGAACTGTAAGGAAAGGCAACCAAAGGAGGAAGTGGCTTTGGGGGTGACCAGTGAGATATACCTGCTGGAACGCGTGCTACGAGTGGGTGCTGCTATGGTGACCAGTGAGACGCACTGGAGACCGGGTGCGCGGAACTGGCACAGGATATACTGGGCCGTGGAGGCGCACTGGAGGTCTGGAGCGTAGAGCTGGCACAACCCGTCCTGGCTAGATGCTCACTTTAGCCCGGCACGTGAGGGGCGCTGGCACAGGACGCACTGGGCTGTGAAGGCGCTGAGATAAGGCGGAGCTTTACCTAGCAGAGACTAGCCAGTGGATTTGGCGACGAGTATTAAGCTAATGGCCAACCAACGAGAGCGTACAGGTCGCAGTGGTGGGTAGTGTATGGGGTTTTGGTGACAAAACGGATGTGATATACTGCATCCAGTTTGTTGAGTAGAGTGTTGGAGGCTATTTTCTAGGTGACATTGCCGAAGTTGAGGATCGGTAGGATGGTCAGTTTTACGAGGATATGTTTGGCAGCATGAGTGAAGGATGCTTTGTGACGATATAGGAAGCCGATTCTAGATTTCATTTTGGATTGGAGATGCTTAACCTGTTGTGGTATGGGGGCAGTATTTTCACGGCCAGATAAAAAACGTACCCGATTTAATCTGGTTACTACTCCTGCCCAGAAACTAGAATATGCATATAATTAGATTTGGATAGAAAACACTCTAAAGTTTCTAAAACTGTTTGAATGGTGTCTGTGAGTATAACAGAACTCATATGGCAGGCCAAAACCTGAGAAGATTCCATACAGGAAGTGCCCTGTCTGACAATTTGTTGTCCTTCTGCTGCATCTCTATCGAAAATACAGCATCTGTGCTGTAACGTGACATTTTCTAAGGCTTCCATTGGCTCTCTAAAGCCACCAGAAAGTGGAATGGGGTGTCTGCTGTCTCTGGCAAAGAACAGCAGCAGAATTTGTGAGTGGTCAGCCTGTGGACAGTGAGACTGAGATGCGCAGTCACGAGACTACTCCATTTTTTTCTTTCAGCCTTTGAATGAATACAACGTTGCCCGGTTGGAATATTATCGCTATTTTACGAGAAAAAATGCATAAAAATTGATTTTAAACAGCATTTGACATGCTTCTAAGTACGGTAATGGAATATTTAGAATTTTTTTGTCATGAAATGCGCTTGCGCGTCACCCTTCGGATAGTGACCTGAACGCACGAACAAAACGGAGCTATTTGAATATAACTATGGATTATTTGGAACCAAAACAACATTTGTTGTTGAAGTAGAAGTCCTGGGAGTGCATTCTGACGAAGAACAGCAAAGGTAATCCAATTTTTCTAATAGTAATTCTGAGTTTAGGTTGTCCCAAACTTGGTGGGTGTCAAATTAGCTAGCCGTGATGGCCGAGCTATGTACTCAGAATATTGCAAAATGTGCTTTCGCCAAAAAGCTATTTTAAAATCAGACATAGCGATTGCATAAAGGAGTTCTGTATCTATAATTCCTAAAATAATTGTCATGTATTTTGTCAACGCTTATCGTGAGTAATTTAGTAAATTCACCAGAAGTTTTCGGTGGGTATGCTAGTTCTGAACATCACATGCTAATGTAAAAAGCTGGTTTTTGATATAAATATGAACTTGATTGAACAAAACATGCATGTATTGTATAACATAATGTCCTAGGAGTGTCATCTGATGAAGATCATCAAAGGTTAGTGCTGCATTTAGCTGTGTTTTGGGTATTTGTGATGCATGCTAGTTGCTTGGAAATGGCTGTGTGGTTTTTGGTGTCTATGTACTCTCCTAACATAATCGAATGTTTTGCTTTCGCTGTAAAGCCTTTTGGAAATCGGACAACGTGGTTCGATTCAGGAGAAGTGTATCTATAAAATGGTGTAAAATAGTCCTATGTTTGAGAACTTTGAATTATGACATTTTAAATTTGGCGCTCTGATTTGTCACTGTCTGTTGTATAGTGTGGGTAGTTCGTCCCACCTCCCCTATAGAGGTTAATGTGAGCCTGGAAGGAGAGTTTACAGTCTAACCAGACACCTAGGTATTTGTAGTTGTCCATGTGTTCTAAGTCAGAACCGTCCAGAGTAGTGATGCTGGATGGGTGGTCAGGTGCGGTGATCGATTGAATAGCATGCGTTTAGTTTTACTTGCATTTAAGAGCAGTTGGAGGCCACGGAAGGAGAGTTGTATGGCATTGAAGCTCGTTTGGAGGTTAGTTAACACAGTGTCCAAAGACGGGCCAGAGTATACAGAATGTCGTCTGCGTAGAGGTGGATCAGAGAATCACCAGCAGCAAGAGCGACATCATTGATGTATACAGAGAAGAGAGTCGGCCCGAGAATTGAACCCTGTGGCACCCCCATAGAGACTGCCAGAGGTCCGGACAACAGGCCCTCCGATTTGACACACTGAACTCTATCAGAGAAGTAGTTGGTAAACCAGGCAAGGCAATCATTTGAGAAACCAAGGCTGTCGAGTCTGCCAATTAGAATGTGGTGATTGACAGAGTCGAAAGCCTTGGCCAGGTCGATGAATACGGCTGCAAAGTAATGTTTCTTATTGATGGCGGTTATGATGTCGTTGTCACGCCCTGACCTTAGAGAGCCTTTTTTATTCTCTATTTTGTTAGGTCAGGGTGTGACTTGGGTGGGCATATCTATGTATCTATGTTTCTATTTCTTTGTTGGCCTAGTATGGTACCCAATCAGAGGCAGCTGTCTCTGATTGGGGATCATACTTAGGCATCCCTTTTTCCCACCTGTGATTGTGGGATCTTGTTTTTGTGTAGTGCCTGTGAGGACACCATTACTTTACGTTTCATTTGCTTCTAAATTTGTTTTGGTGAGTTTCATTTATTAAATCATGTGGAACTCTACGCACGCTGCGTCTTGGTCCATTTCTAACGACGAGCGTGCACCCATGACCAGCTCTGAAACCAGATTACATAGCGGAGAAGGTACGGTGGGATTCGAAAGGGTTGGTAATCTGTTTGTTAACTTGGCTGTCGATGACCTTAGAAAGACAGGGTGGGATAGATATAGGTCTGTAGTAGTTTGGGTCTAGAGTGTCACCCCCTTTGAAGAGGGGGATGACCGCGGCAGCTTTCCAATCTTTGGGAATCTCAGACGATATGAAGGAGAGGTTGAACAGGCTAGTCATAAGGGTTGCAACAATTTCGGCAGATAATTTTAGAAAGAAAGGGTCCAGATTGTCTAGCCCAGCTGATTTGTAGGGGTCCAAATTTTGCAGCTCTTTCAGAACATCAGCTATCTGGATTTGGGTGAAGGAGAAATGGTGGGGGCTTTGGCGGGTTGCTGTGTAGGGTGCCGGGCATTTGACCAGGGTAGGGGTAGCCAGGTGGAAAGCATGGCTAGCTGTAGAAAAAGGCTTATTGAAATTCTCAATTATAGTGGATTTATCGGTGGTAACAGTGTTTCCTAGCCTCAGAGCAGTGGGCAGCTGGGAGGAGGTGCTCTTATTTTCCATGGACTTTACAGTGTCCCAGAACTTTTTTGAGTTTGTACTACAGGATGCAAATTTCTGTTTGAAAAAGCTAGCCTTAGCTTTCCTAACTGACTGTGTATATTTGTTCCTATCTTCCCTGAAAAGTTGCATATCGCGCGGGCTATTCGATGCTAATGCAGAACGACACAGGATGTTTTTGTGCTGGTCAAGGGCAGACAGGTCTGGAGTGAACCAAGGACTATATCTATTCCTAGTTCTACATTTTTTGAATGGGGCATGCTAATTTAAGATGGTGAGGAAGGCACTTTTAAAGAATAACCAGGCTTCATCTACTGACGGGATGAGGTCAATGTCATTCCAGGATACCCCGGCCAGGTCGAGTAAAAAGGCCTGCTCTCAGAAGTGTTTTAGGGAGCGTTTGACAGTGATGAGGGGTGGTTGTTTGGTCGCAGACCCTTTACGGATGCAGGCTATGAGGCAGTAATCGCTGAGATCTTGATTGAAAACAACAGAGGTGTTCATTGATAATTTGTGTGAGATTGAGGGCATCAAGCTTAGATTGTAGGATGGCCGGGGTGTTAAGCATGTCCCAGTTTAGGTCACCTAGTAGCACTAGCTCAGAAGATAGATGGGGACATGATTTGGAAAGGTACACACCTATCTATATAAGGTCTCACAGTTGACAGTGCATGTCAGAGCAAAACCCAAGCCATGAGGTTGAAGGAATTGTGTCGAGGCAGAGATCTGGGGAAGGGTACGAACAAATTTCTGCAGCATTGAAGAAGGTCCCCAAGAACACGGTGGGGAACCACCAAGACTCTTCCTAGAGTTGGCCGCCTGCCCAAACTGAGCAATAGGGGGAGAAGGGCCTTGGTTAGGGAGGTGACATGGTAAATAAGAATTTGTTCTTAACTGACTTGCCTAGTAAAATAAAGGTTATATTCAAATTAAAAAGAACACAGAAATATTTGATGAAAACCTGTTCCAGAGTGCTCAGGACCTCAGACTGGGGCAAAGGGTCACCTTCCAACAGGACAACGACCCATAGCACACAGCCAAGATAACGCAGGAGTGGCTTCGGGACAAATCTCTGAATATCATTGAGTGGCCCAGCCAGAGCCCAGACTTGAACCTGATTTAACATCTGTGGAGAGACCTGAAAATAGCTGTGCAGTGATTCTCCTCATTCAACCTGACAGAGCTTAGGAGGATCTGCAGAGAAGAAAGGGAAAAACTGCCCAAATACACATGTGCCATGCTTCTAGCGTCATACCGAAGACGACTTGAGGCTGTAATCGATGCCAAAGGTGCTTCAACAAAGTACTGAGTAAATGGTCTGAATACTTATGTAAATGTCATATTTCAGTTATACATTTTGTATAAATTTGCTGGAAAAATCT